>NW_017196265.1:0-20256 GCF_001704415.2 Capra hircus
ACAGCCTTCTGAATGGGAGAAAATAATAGCAACTGAAACAACTGACAAAACAACTAATCTCAAAAATATACAAGCAACTTCTGCAGCTCAATTCCAGAAAAATAAACGACCCAATCAAAAAATGGGTCAAAGAACTAAATAGACATTTCTCCAAAGAAGACATACGGATGGCTAACAAACACATGAAAAGATGCTCAACATCACTCATTATTAGAGAAATGCAAATCAAAAACCACAATGAGGTACCACTTCACACCAGTCAGAATGGCTGCGATCCAAAAATCTGCAAGCAATAAATGCTGGAGAGGGTGTGGAGAAAAGGGAACCCTCCTACACTGTTGGTGGGAATGCAAACTAGTACAGCCACTATGGAGAACAGTGTGGAGATTCCTTAAAAAATTGCAAATAGAACTACCTTATGACCAGCAATGCCACTGCTGGCATACACACCGAGGAAACCAGAATTGAAAGAGACACATGTACCCCAATGTTCATCGCAGCACTGTTTATAATAGCCAGGACATGGAAACAACCTAGATGTCCATCAGCAGATGATTGGATAAGAAAGCTGTGGTACATATACACAATGGAGTATTACTCAGCCATTAAAAAGAATTCATTTGAATCAGTTCTGATGAGATGGGTGAAACTGGAGCCAATTATACAGAGTGAAGTAAGCCAGAAAGAAAAACACCAATACAGTATACTAACACATATATATGGAATTTAGGAAGATGGCAATGACGACCCTGTATGCAAGACAGGAAAAAAGACACAGATGTGTATACCAGACTTTTGGACTCAGAGGGAGAGGGAGAGGGTGGGATGATTTGGGAGAATGGGAATTCTAACATGTATACTGTCATGTAAGAATTGAATCGCCAGTCCATGTCTGACTTAGGGTGCAGCTTGCTTGGGGCAGGTGCATGGGGATGACCCAGAGAGATGTTGTGGGGAGGGAGGTGGGAGGGGGGTTCATGTTTGGGAATGCATGTAAGAATTAAAGATTTTAAAATTTAAAAAAAATAAAAAATTTTAAAAAAAAAATAAAAAAAAAAATTAAAAAAATAAAATCCCATGGGGGAAAAAAAAAATTATACTACAGTGCAACAGTAACCAAAACTGTATGGTACTGGCACAAAAACAGACACATAGATAATTGGAACAGAATAGTAAGCCCAGAAATAGGCCTAGATACATGTATGGTTAATTAATCTATAACAAAGGAGGCAATACTACAATAGAAAAAAGACAATTTCTTCAACGTGTTGTGTTGGGAAAACATCAAAGTATTTGCAAATTATACATCTGAAAAGGGGCTAGTGCCCAAAATACATAAAGAACTTATAATATTCAACAATGACAAAAAAACAACTTGATTAAAAAATGTGCAGAGTATCTGAACAGAATTTTTTCCAAGAAGGCATAGAGATAGCTAATAGCACATGAAAAGATGTTCAACATCACTAATTACTAGGGAAATGCAAATAAAATTGTAATGATATATCACCTCACACCTGTTAGAATAGTTATTTATTTTTTAAAAAAAGAAATATCAACAATTGGAGAGAATGTTAAGGAAAGGGATTATACACTGTTGACAGGTATATAGATTAGTGCAGCCACTATGGAAAACAGTAAAGAGATTCCTTAAAAGTTAAAAATAGAACTACCATATGATTGTGAACGTACTATTTCAAAAAGATATATGCACCCTTATGTTTATTGCATTATTTATGATAAGCAAGAAATGGAAGCAATCCAGGTGCCCATCAACAGATGAATGGATAAAGAAGATGTAATATATATGTATACACATACACACACACACAGTGGAATACTACTTAGTCATTAGAAACAAGAAATTTTGCCATTTGCAACAATATGACTTTGAGGGTGTTATGATAAGTGAAATGAGTCAGAGGGAGAAAGACAAATACCATATGATTGTTCTCATATGTTTAATATTAAAAAACAAAATAAAAAAACAAAAACAAACACATAGATACAGAGAACAGATTGGTGGTTACCACTGGAAAGACAGGGTCGGGGGAGAATGAAATGGTTACAGGGGATTAGTAGTATGGTGAGAAATGGAAACTAAACTTTTTGACAGTAAGCATGCAATCATATATACAGAAACTGAACTATAATGTTGTACACATGAAACTTACATAAGGTTATAAACCAATGTTACTTCAAATAAAAAAACTAAATTCTTAAAAGCACAGAAGCGAAGTTAAAGTACATGAATCTGCCATTGTTTCTAAATATGACATAGCTTATGAGATGAAATTGATAACAAAATTAAGCTAGATATAGCAGAATTGAGACCATGCAGGATCCGATGTAATTTAGCCTAGGTTCTTTCCCACAGATCTTACTACAAACAGAATATAATTAAGCCCTACAATCTTGGGGGAAACAAATTAATTTCAAATAAACTTTTCAGGGAGATTGGCTTTTGCTTCTGAGGAATCAGGGTTATCAGAACTGCTGAGGTTACTTATTAAACTTTGGTTGTGCCTGATATATTGCATAAGTTTGGGACCCAAAAAGCAAATACCAATAGATGTTTTGGGAGAAACACCTGTGGCACAGGGGACCCAGGCACAATGAGTAAGAGGAGGCTTGATGCACACAAAAGGAATAGGATGGAGGGATAAAGTGGGAAGAGCCTCAGACAGCAGTGCAGCTCTGTGAAACTTTCCACTAGGCCAAGCAAAAGCTGCCTAGCATAGAGTGTTTGGCAGAAAAGGTGTGCAGCAGTACCCACACTGCACTTGTCATTGACTGGGAACATCCCAGGAAGACTGCTCTAAAGCAGTGGTGGGTCCAGAAGTGACAGCTGGGACAGTCAGTCAGTCTGTTCCTCAAAGTGGTTACTCTTGGAGATCTGAGGAACATATTTCCATGGCTGCTGCAACATATAGACACAGTGGCATATGATAAACTCATAAAAAATAATTTCAATCAAGTTTTCCTCCTCAGCATTACTTCATCATGCTGAGTTACGTTCTGAAGAGAAACAGCATTCGTGAAATTATGTCTTACAGAAACCCAGGGAAAAAGGTATCTTTTATGCTTATACTTTACCATCACCTCTCAGGGGACAAGGGGAAAGCATGTGGCTCTCTCCTGCTCATTTGTGGGACTCTTCCTCTTTTACCACCTTCTCCAATTCCTTTCCTTGCCCTGCAAAATTGGTACACTTCCAAAGGGTCAGATTCCAGACTCCTGCTTTTGTCTCTTCATCTCTATCCTCAATGAATTCTCAAGACATCCACATTGGTGTCCTTGTAGCCACTTTCCAGAGATACTTTTTCTATAGCTCCTGACTTAAGTCACAGCCTCAGCTACCTTCAAGAAATGCTGAATTTGCTATTTCACCACAACTTTAATTTACCATGTCAAAAACAAACAAACATGAAAAAATTCATTGTTTTGTTACCAGTTATTTTTTCCTATGGAAATCATTCTTGAAAGATTTGAGTCATCCTCTCCCTGCACTAAGGATTATCAGGGTTTTTCAGTATCCTTTTTTTATGGAAAAGTCTTTTAAATCCTCCCTTCGATTCCATCCACATACCACAGACTATGTCCTCATCATCCTAACACGAACATGCTTATGATAGCGTCAGCTGTTTACCTCACTCCCTGAAATAAGAACAGAAACTCTGGAGCATTGGCTGGGCTCACTGTCTCAGAGAGTGTAAAAGACAAATGTGAAGCCAGAGACAAGGCACATCAGGGGACCAGGAGTTACTCACCCATCGGGTAGCTTCCATGTGTATACTAATATTCTTTTAATGGTGATAAAAATCATGAACAATAAAGAAAAACAGTGTAACCCTTTGTGAGAAATATACTGCATTTTTTTTAACCCATGACACCTTTTACACCAAGAAGAATTTTTGTGTGATTTTTTTTTCTACTATGGTTTTGAAAAACAACAAGGGATTTTAAATTATCTTGCATGTAATCACCTCCACAGATAAGAGGGTTCAGCTGGAAAGTCTAAATTTCCATCCATGAAAACTGGCTTAATCCTTCCACCAAACAAAAATTCAAAATATGGATCCCAATATGCCACAGGTAACTGTTAAAAATATTAAAACACGTCTTCAAGATTACACATAGGTGAGAACACAGGAACCATAAGTATTGTTTGTGGATTAGGTAAAACACAGTTCTTCTTTGCCAGCAACCCAAAAGGGCTAGATCAGTCTTACAGCAGCAGCCACAAGTTACAAGCTCCAGAGTCAAAGCCAAGAAAAACAAAGAGGTCACCGCCCAGTCAGTTTCTGTTCCTCTTCTCTGAGACTGCCCTTGCTTCTCCCTTAAAAGTCAATAAAAGAATTTCCACACTGTTCTCCATAGTGGCTGTACTAGTTTGCATTCCCACCAACAGTGTAAGAGGGTTCCCTTTTCTCCACACCCTCTCCAGCATTTATTGCTTGCAGATTTTTGGATTGCAGCCATTCTGACCGGTGTGAAAAATGTACTCATTGTGGTCTTGATTTGCATTTCTCTGATAATGAGTGATGTTGAGCATCTTTTCACGTGTTTGTTAGCCATCCCTATGTCTTCCTTGGAGAAATATCTATTTAGTTCTTTGGCCCATTTTTTGATTGGTCGTTTATTTTTCTGGAATTGAGCTGCATAAGTTGCTTGTATATTTTTGAGATTAGTTGTCAGTTGCTTCACTTGCTATTATTTTCTCCCATTCAGAAGGCTGTCTTTTCACCTTGCTTATAGTTTCCTTTGTTGTGCAGAAGCTTTTAATTTTAATTAGATCCCATTTGTTTATTTTTGCTTTTATTTCCAGAATTCTGGGAGGTGGATCATAGAGGATCCTGCTGTGATTTATGTCTGAGAGTGTTTTGCCTATGTTCTCCTCTAGGTGTTTTATAGTTTCTGGTCTTACATTTAGATCTTTAATCCATTTTGAGTTTATTTTTGTGTATGGCGTTAGAAAGTGATCTAGTTTCATTCTTTTACAAGTGGTTGACCAGTTTTCCCAGTACCACTTGTTAAAGAGATTGTCTTTACTCCATTGTATATTCTTGCCTTCTTTGTCAAAGATAAGGAGTCCATAGGTGTGCGGATTTATCTCTGGACTTTCTATTTTGTTCCATTGATATCTATATATTTCTGTCTTTGTGCCAGTACCATACTGTCTTAATGACTGTGGCTTTGTGATAGAGCCTGAAGTCAGGCAAGTTGATTCCTCCAGTTCCATTCTTCTTTCTCAAGATTGCTTTGGCTATTCGAGGTTTTTTGTATTTCCATACAAATTGTGAAATTTTTTGTTCTAGCTCTGTGAAAAATACCGCTGGCAGCTTGATATGGATTGCATTGAATCTGTAGATTGCTTTGGGTAGTATACTCATTTTCACTATATTGATTCTTCCAATCCATGAATATGGTATATTTCTCCATCTATTAGTGTCCTCTTTGATTTCTTTCATCAGTGTTTTATAGTTTTCTATATATACGTCTTTAGTTTCTTCAGGTAGATATATTCCTAAGTATTTTTATTCTTTTCATTGCAATGGTGAATGGAATTGTTTCCTTAATTTCTTTTTCTACTTTCTCATTATTAGTGTATAGGAATGCAAGGGATTTCTGTGTGTTGATTTTATATCCCAAAACTTTACTATATTCGTTGATTAGCTCTAGTAATTTTCTGGTGGAGTCTTTAGGGTTTTCTATGTAGAGGATCATGTCATCTGCAAACAGTGAGAGTTTTACTCCTTCTTTTCCAATTTGGATTCCTTTTATTTTTCTGCTCTGATTGCTGTGGCCAAAACTTCCAGAACTATGTTGAATAGTAGCAGTGAAAGTGGGCACCCTTGTCTTGTTCCTGACTTTAGGGAAATGCTTTCAATTTTTCACCATTGAGGATAATGTTTGCTGTGGGTTTGTCATATATAGCTTTTATTATGTTGAGGTATGTTCCTTCTATTCCTGCTTTCTGGAAAGTTTTTTATCATAAATGGATGTTGAATTTTGTCAAAGGCCTTCTCTGCATCTATTGAGATAATCATATGGCTTTTATTTTTCAATTTGTTAATGTGGTGAATTACATTGATTCCTTAAAAAATTGCAAATAGAACTTCCTTATGACCCAGCAATCCCACTTCTGGGCATACACACTGAGGAAACCACAAGTAAAAGAGACACATGGACCCCAATGGTTCATCGCAGCACTGTTTATAATAGCCAGGACAGGGAAACAACCTAGATGTCCATCAGGATGAATGGATAAGAAAGCTGTGGTACATATACACAATGGAGTATTACTCAGCCATTAAAAGGAATACATTTGAATCAGTTCTAATGAGCGTGGGATGAAACTGGAGCCTATTATACAGAGTGAAGTAAGCCAGAAAGAAAAACACCAATACAGTATACTAACACATATATATGGAATTTAGAAAGATGGTAATGAAAACCCTGTATGTGAGAAAGTAAAAGAGACACAGATGTATAGAATGGGAGAGGGAGGAGGGTGGGATGATTTGGAAGAATGGCATTGAAACATGTATACTATCATGTAAGAAATGAATCGCCAGTCTAGGTTTGATACAGGATACAGGATGCTTGGGGCTGGTGCATGGGGATGATCCAGAGAGATGATATGGGGTGGGAAGTAGGAGGAGGGGTTCAGGATTGGGAACTCATGTACACCTGTGGCGGATTCATGTCAACGTATGGCAAAAACCAATACAGTATTGTAAAGTAAAATAAAGTAAAAATAAAATTTTTTTAAATAAACAAAATAAAAATCAATAAAAGCAGGGCACGGTGCACACACCTATCCACACAGCACAAGGAATGAACCCAGAATGCCTCCAAGAGGCAAATTCATAAGCTAAGAGAGCAGAGTGTAAACTTCACTTGGAATGTGCCTGTTATCGATCATACATTCTCCTCCCAGCCTGAGAAGGATGTCAAGTTGCTTAGTTCTTTGTTGTATAAGACATACCTTCAAGCCAAATACAAAGGACTTTACCATCACTTGGTCTTTATATCAGAAAAATGGAGCATAATAAATGGGTGCCTCCAAAGAAAATGCCTGCATTCTTCCTCAGCCTGGTACTGATGACTTTCCCTTCCTAATTCCTTTTGAAGTTGTGAGTCAAAATTGATGTGAATTATTATTTTTTTTAATATTTAGACATTAGGGGTTGTAGAAATGCAAATAGTAAAATGCAGATAAAAAAAAATATACTCCCTTATACTTTCATGTCTCATTGTTTCAAACTGTCCAATTCTAGCTCCCAAAAGAAATGCAACATATGGACTTTTAAAAAAAAAATAAAAGCACATTGACAATTAAGCATAAGAATGATTTTCTGTAAGCTTTTTGTTCTGTTATGACCCTTTGCCTACCACTGACTAGAATCAGAACATATGTTCATCGTTGCAATATACACCTCTTTCTCAGAACTTCTAAACATCTTAAACCACAGTTGTCACTCCATTAAGTGGTAATATCAAATATTCTTTTTTGCTTACCAATTAAAGTACATGTTTTCTCCTTCATATTGCAGTGCTTTAAAATAGCTACCTCAGAGATTTTTGGGTTTTGTTTTCGTTTGGGTTTTATATTTTGTGTTCAACCCTCTCAAAATAAGATGTTTTAGAAAGACTTTTTATTCTTTTCAAGTGACCCCTGTTTAGTAACTTGTTCCAATTAAAGTAAATGCATTTTTTGTCTTAGTAAACCCATGAGAGGAAAAATGAACAAAACTCACTTTTCTGATGAAAAACAAGTAGAAATGCTTAATGAACAATACAGTGACATATTCTTAAATGGAAATGGGGGAAATGGAAATGGGGTGAAAATGGAAGTGGGGTGTTTTTATTTCCAGAAAATAGATGATATTTTCCTTAGGATTTCTTTCTTTTATTGTATAAGAAAATAATTTTGACTAAGATCTGACTTTTATAATATTTTAAGATGATTTTCTTGAGTCTGAAAGGATGGCAGAAATTGATAAGAAATTTAAAAGTATACACAAAATTATTTGTTCTAAACTTTAAAACAATCAGTTCAGTTCACTCAGTCGTGTCTGATTCTAACAATAAATAGTCTCATTTTATTATCATTAAAATGAAATGAACACTTGAAAGAGGTTGAAAAATATTCAACCAAATTAAATGGGCTACTATACTATGAGCTGGTGTTAATTTTACCTCATTTGTATTAATGTAAAATAAATCATCAAAGCAGAAGTGAAAATGCAACAGCATTTGTTAGTAATTTCCACTTAATGCTCTGGCAGTGTTATAAATATATCATTAATTATACTGTGCCAGATACAATGTTAAATTACTTTTTGAAAATATTCCTTTTAATATAGCCTTTAATTTTGGATACTATCAAAAGAATGCTTTATCTTGAAGAGCTATCAAAATATTGATCTGAAACTCCAAGTCTAATTGGTTATTTCATAACTATAGTGTCCAGGGGAAAAAAATGGTTGGCAATATTTGTCATTTCTGGACAATTATTCTCATAAGAATAAAGAAGATAAAGGTACATATCAATTATCTGTTGGATATCCTGAGTATTGAGTGATTACCTGTTTTACCAACAATTTATTATCTCCTCAGTAATAAAGTTAATTCTTATGCCATACATACGTGATCATAATTGATAAAGGATTTATGATGGCAATCATAAATCAATTTTTGTACTGACTCTTCTCCTAAGATATATAATGAAGTAGAGAACATAATTTGTTATATATCTTCAGTATATTGCCATGTTTTGTTACTGATTTTGGTATATTAAAATATGTCAGAATTTGGTAAAAAGACTATGTCTCTTTTTTTTAAATTCTGTATAGAACAGAAGTTTTGTTTAAATAAATTCATTGAATGAAAGTTTAAATAAATGTTATTAAGTGAATTCTTAATTATTAACTTTTTGAAGTAATAACTAAAGCTTTTGCATACATACTACAACTATCTTCTTATGAAAAAATAGAGATGGGATCTGAACATAGTACTACTTAAGATGACAAACCAAGACCAAAAATACGTATAAGGCAAATTTAATAATTCATCCAATTGAGATCAGTTGATAAAAGGACAGGTAGGACAAGGTATAAAAATCAATAAATGGGTTAGTGAAGCTAGGTGATCAATTCCTAGCCTTGAACTAAGAAGGGATGTTATCTTTAGCCAATAAGAAGAAACCTATGAAGAATATTATGTTTTTCTTTCATTATGTGTATACTGGGATTTAGTGTCTTTGGGGCACATCACTGCCACTGTTTTCCCCAAAGCATGAACATGAGTGTATTATCTCACAAGTAACTTGCTTTTCTAAGTTGAGTAGGACAAAAAATCATGCAGTCTTTCCCTGCAGCCTGTGAATTTTTGGTTGGGAAGTAATTTCCTGCTCCTGATTCTTCACTTGCATAACAAAAACATGGCAGTATTTTCTGGGCTTGTCCTTTTAATAAGCGTAGGGATGATCCCTTAGCTGAGGTTTAATTGAGCAAAAAGAGTTCCTGAACAAACAGCTGCAGGCTCTAGTTTGTTGTCTGAGGAAATATAAATTTCAAATAGCTTTGGCCACTTACAAAAAATTACATGTGATTAAACCAAATATATTTCTTTTTCACACAAAAGAAGTCAGATGTTTCTGATTTCAGACTTCCATGAGGGCTCTGTGACATCATCACACATCAAGAGGCCTTTCCGTTTACTGCTGTGCCTCTAATGGCATGTCACCCTTATCTATATAATCCAAAATGGCTGCCTGAGCTCCAGCTGCTACATCTACACTTCAGGCAGCAGGATAGGAGCAAAGGTGGAGAAATATGTACATCTTCTCTTTAAGGAAACATCTTAGCAGTCCTACAGGTTATCTCTCATTGTTTCTCATTGTATAGAGTTACCACATGATCATATCTAAATGCAAGTTGGGCTAGGAAATGTACTTTTAAAATGGTGTGTCAATTTACCTAACTAAACATTGGGATTCTGGATGGGGAGAATGGATATTGAAAGGCAGCAAACTCATTCTACCATATCAATTTTTCTTTTCCTTAGAAAAAAATTCCCAATAAAATGCAAAAGGAAAAACATGTCAAGTCTGTGAAATTTAACACTGCTTCTCAGACCATGCATTGGAACATAAAATTTGCCATGTGAATGTATTCATATGAACATAGTTGTAAGGCAAGTCTCAACTAATGTATTTTTTCCTAGTCATGACTTGCTGTGAATGTAGCAGGAATGTAGACTGCAAGCTCCTTAAGGGCAGGACTACAACTTAACGTTAATTCTCAATGCTTGTCCATTATAAATGCAATGAATAAATATTGATAATTGAATAAATGACTTAAATGATTAGGATGACTTGAGATTCAAATAATAAAGTAAAAAAATCAAAATTACTAACACCCAAACTTTAAACTAAGTGAGATTTAACATGACAGTTACTGACGATGTTACGTGAGTCATCCAAATTCTCTAGTGCTCAATGTCCTTCTTTCTGAAATAAAATCAATAAACTCCTCTATGGTAACACTGAGTTTTAACCTGGTGGTACTCTAGGTCCAAACTTAGTGAAACGTTCCATCATTTCCCTAGCTGTCCTAGTCAAGAATCTAGTTGCCAAGATTGACTGATTTTTCTTTGGCTCTCCCTTCCATATATAAGTAATTATCAAATCCTCTGAAGTTTTGCATTCTGTCTCCCAGTCTGTCCAAATAGTTCCACCCATATTGCTACTATGCCAGTCTTAGACACCATCATATCATCATATATTACATGGATTACAGCAAAAGCTTGCTATAACTGCTCTCATTTCCTGCAGCTTACTTCTCCAAAGCACATTTTAGTAATCTTTCTGAAATGCAACCCTCATAAAGACAATCTTCTAATTAAAACTATTCAGTGGTTTTGTATTTTCCTTAGGATTGAGTAAATACTTTAGGACAGCCATTAATCCCTTTAGTATGTGGCCATGAAGAGCTTAGGCTTTTGCTCCCCCTCTTTCCTACCTCACACCCTTTATCCAGCCATAGTTAACTCCTTTCACCATTTGAATGTGTAATTCTTTCTCTTACAGACTCTGCACATGTCATTTTGTTTATTTGAAATACTGTCCCCTCTCTTTCTACCTCTCTTGATTTTTATACCTAGCTATTTTTCTTCATTCACTTATCCACTAACCATTCCCTCTAAGGGAATTCTCTGATAGCTCAGTTGGTAAAGAATCCGCCTGCAATGCAGGAGACCTCAGTGTGATTCCTGGGTCAGGAAGATCTGCTGGAGAAGAGGTAGGCTACCCACTCCAGTACTCTTGGGCTTCCCTTGTGACTCAGCTGGTAAAGAATGCACCTGCAATGCAGGAGACTTGGGTTTGATCCCTGAGTTGGGAAGACCCTGGAGAAAGGGAAAACCCACTCCAGTATCCTGGCCTGGAGAATTCCATGGACTGTATACTCCATGGGGTCACAAAGAGTCCGACACCAATGAATGGCTTTCACTTTACTTCATTTCCTCTAAGAAAATTTTCCTAAACCTTACACTCTACTTCCAGACTCAAGGAGGTATCCCTGTTATTTATTCCTATAGTACCCTGTGCTTCCTTATTGTCATATTTATTAGTCTATTTTTAACTAGTCCCTATTGACTGTTAATTCCATAAATGCAATAACAAAGTCTGTTCTCTACATTTATTATAATATCTGCTTAGTGATAAATAGTAACACTTACTACATATGAATGGTATAAATTTCAATTAATCCAAATCAACTCATATAATATGTACACTAAAATATATGGCAAGAGCAAAATAAATGTAAATATATATAATTATATTAATAAATCTACATTAAGCTTTATTCATTTTGGTTCATTTATATTTTGCTATGGTATGAACTCTTTAGATTTCTGTGTTTTAAGCTTCAGAGTCCATCTCTGTTTCTACTTCTTAAACCACAGATCTATGGTATATTCTGGCTTCTGAGAGCCTGTAGAGCAGAACCAAAATGTTTATTTTTAGTCTTATATTTATAAAACAGGAGCTGTTCTTGGGAAAACTCTATTGATGTAGCTCACAGTTGTTGCTGAACCTTCTAACCATTTGTCTCCAGGGAGTAAACTGACTTTCTTGATATGTGGAATTCTAAGAATTGTGTGACTTAGTTCTGCAATGCTCTTTAGTTTTTCTCATTTGCTCTTCCTTTCATGGGAAATAAAGGAGAAAATATGCCAGAGGGTGATCAATGAAGTTTTTATCAAGTCTAACAATAATATCTATCTAATAAAAAAGGATTCTTGTGGCAACTGTACTTAATATCATTTCCCTTCACCTTATATTTTCCTCTTCAATCACTATATTATTTACATAGGAATAACCTAATGGGGATGAGCCTTACAGCAGTTTTTATTTGTAACTTTGTCTTCTATAACACAAGTCTCAAAAAATTATTTCTCCTTTAGTATTTTAAAGTTATTTTAAACAAACTTCAGTATTAGCTTTGAAATATAATCATATCCTATTTTTCATACAGGAATAAAACAACTTTCTTAGACAAGGTTATTTTTCCATGTAAAGAGTTCTAGAAAATTGAAGATAATAATTCTGAGAAATAGAGTACAGGTTTTTAAAATTTATAACTATGACTGAAAACGTAATAGAAAATTCAAATTTATAGTCATATAGCAAGGTGGAATCCTTTACACACATGAAAAATATTAAAACACTGTCATACCCAAACAGACATTCATTTTTAATCTGAATAGTGTCTGAAATGGATGGAAGCCAGAAAGAGGAACTTCTATAATTTTTTCAGTACTTTTATCTCTCTTCTTCTATTATAAAAAGTATATGTATCTTGGGAATATTTCTTTTTGCTCTTAGTTTTCCTTTAATTTTGTTCTCTTTCTTATTTTCAAGAGCTTAAATATAATGCAATAGAATTACTTTGAGTTAAGATGTTAAAATTAATATCCTAAACAAATAGTTATAGCCATGGATGATAGCTTAATCATATCAATCAAGGTATATAATGAACTGCCTTTCCCCTCTCTCTCTCTGTCACACACACACACACACACAGGCATAAACACATAAATACACATTTAGGCACACATACACTATACATTCCCATAGTAGAATAAAGGGCTTTATATACACAGAAAATACTATCTTCATATAAGACCATATATATACATACTAGATTCTATTAGAAAACCATTAAGTTCTAATGTGTTTCAAAGTGGTTACCAGAAATGGTTACTGAGGAAAACAATAAACAGCTAGAGAACCAATAGCCAGAACAATCACTGGATTGATCTCCCTTAACCTGTCCTACCTGAGCTGTGGAGTGAACTACAATGTTAATTACCAAGAGGCTAACTATGAGGTAGGAAACCTTGAAAGGTTGAGCATTTCACCAAGGAGTTATTGATATAGAATATACAAGAAGAGTAACACATATAACCAATATACTTCTCCACCAAAAGTAACAGAGGGTAGATTCTGTCCTCAAAAGAATAGGACACAAACTTTAGGACTCAAACACACAAACTTTCCCACATGATCCCCAAAAAAGAATCATCAAAGTTTTAGAGAAAATATTTTTAAAAACACATGAAATGAAGGTATTAAGGAAGGAATTCTCAGGTGAAGACACAAGTAAGAGAGGATATGAAAACTATATGTGAGATTCAAGAAAGTGAAAGTGTTAGTCACTCAGTCGTGTCCAACTCTTTGCAACCCCATGGACCTTAGCCTACCAGGCTCCTCTCTCCATGGAATTCTCCAGGCAGGAATACTGGAGAAGGGTTGCCATTCCCTTCTCCAGGGGATCTTCCTGACCCAGGGATTGAACCTAGGTCCACTGCACTGCAGACAGATTCTTTACCATCTGAGCCACTAGGGAAGCCCTGAGATTCAAGAAGGCCCATCATATATTTGGAATAGTAAAACTTTTAATGGCAGTATTTTTAAAAAATCATAATTAATAGTATACTAAAAATAGCTGATGGGGGGAATATGCCTAGAATAACTACTAAGAGGAATAGAATACCTCAGAACACAGAGAAAAGGCAAAGGAATAAACAGTTAAGAGGGGAAAATGTCAATAGATTTGGAGAGTAGATCTATCTAACCCTACTAAGTTGTGAATTCAGAATCTATTTAATAGAGATTCTAGAAAAAGAAACAAATTAAAGTGAAAGAAATAATAAAATAAAATAGTAAAGTTCATGATTAAACAAACAAATTGACAAACTGATCTTAAAATTCATTTGGAAATACAGGGGACTCAGAATAATTTTGAAAAAGAAAATTTGTAAGTTCATACTTCCTGATTTCAAAATGTAACTGAAAAACTACAGTAATCAAGACAGTGTGGTAGTGGCATATAAACAGACATAGAAAACAATTAAATTGCAGAAATAAACTTTAATATGTATGATTACTGATTTTCAAGTAGGATGCCAAAACAATTCAAAGGCAAGAAGAATAATCTTTTAAGTAAGACTAGATATCTACATGCAAAAGAGTGAATACCTACTCCTCACACAACATATAAAAATTAATTCAGTGTGGATCACAAACCTAAAAGTAAGAGTTAAAGCTACAGATTAGCTCAAGAAAACAACAGGAAAAACCCAAGCAACAAAACCAAACAACCAATCAAACAACCACAAATGTTCAAAGGGTTTGAACAGATGGACCTTTCTACAAATAAGATAAACAAATGGCCAATAGGCACAGGAAAATCAAAACTAAAATGAGATATCACTTTATATTACCAAAATGGCCAAAATAATTTTTTTAAACTAACACATATTGTCACCCTGCTTATTTAACTTATATGCAGAGTACATCATGAGAAACGCTGGACTGGAAGAATCACAAGCTGGAATCAAGATTGCCGGGAGAAATATCAATAACCTCAGATATGCAGATGACACCACCCTTATGGCAGAAAGTGAAGAGGAGCTAAAAAGCCTCTTGATGAAAGTGAAAGAGGAGAGCGAAAAAGTTGGCTTAAAGCTCAACATTCAGAAAATGATCATGGCATCCGGTCCCATCACTTCATGGGAAATAGATGGGGAAACAGTGGAAACAGTGTCAGACTTTATTTTGGGGGGCTCCAAAACCACTGCAGATGGTGACTGCAGCCATGAAATTAAAAGACGCTTACTCCTTGGAAGAAAAGTTATGACCAATCTAGACAGTATATTCAAAAGCAGAGACATTACTTTGCCGACTAAGGTCCGTCTAGTCAAGGCTATGGTTTTTCCTGAGGTCATGTATGGATGTGAGAGTTGGACTGTGAAGAAGGCTGAGCACTGAAGAGTTGATGCTTTTGAACTGTGTTGTTGGAGAAGACTCTTGAGAGTCCCTTGGACTGCAAGGAGATCCAACCAGTCCATCCTGAAGGAGATCAACCCTGGGATTTCTTTGGAAGGAATGATGCTAAAGCTGAAGCTCCAGTACTTTGGCCACCTCATGAGAAGAGTTGACTCATTGGAAAAGACTCTGATGCTGGGAGGGATTGGGGGCAGGAGGAAAAGGGGACGACAGAGGATGAGATGGCTGGATGGCATCACTGACTCGATGGACATGAGTCTGAGTGAACTCCGGGAGTTGGTGATGGACAGGGAGGCTTGGCCTGCTGTGATTCATGGGGTCACAAAGAGTCGGACATGACTGAGCGACTGAACTGAACTGAGCTGAACACATAATGTTTAGAATGTGGAGACCAGAAACCTCATATGCTACTGATAAGAATGTAAAATGATAAAGCCACTGTGGAAAACATTTTGATGTGCCCTCAAAAAATTAAATATTCAATTACTACATGACTCAGTAATCCCCATTGCTAGATATATACCAAAAGAACTGAAAACAGATGATTAAACAAAACCTTGTACATAAATGTTCACAGCAGCACTAGTCACAACAGCCCAAAGTAGAAACAAACCAAATGTGTATCAATGAATGAACGGATAAACAAAGTGTGGTAATATCTAGGCATAAGGGCTCAATATACGGACTGATACAGGAAAAAGACCTGACCACAAATTGGCAGTAGCACATACAAGCTTTATTGGGTGATACTTTGACAGGTTTGCATGTGGGGGAAGTACCTCACAGCAGAAGTTTTCCAAGAGGCTATAGTATAAGGATAGCTATTGGTAAGAGGACGAAAGCACAGAAACTCCAAAGGAGAGAGGGAGTACAGAGATGACCTACATAAGTAGGTGATGTCACTCAGAAGCACAATAAGAAGTCTCTAGGTCCAGGAACTATGAAGTGGACAGCAGCTTGGGGCCTTATAACTATAAGGTGCTATCTTAGCAGTGAGTAACTGTTTTCAGTGAGGTCTTACGTAGTATGCAAAACAAGCAGGCTCTTGAGTGAAAACCTGCTTCTTTGGGCTATTTTTTAAATGACTAGATATATAAAATTTTGAGTTTGGTTCTAGCAGGCTTCTGAGCTATCAGATCTCAGCTTACAATAAAGAAATAAGCAATCTACATTTCTTAGAGTACATTTCTTAGAGGATATGTTTGGCTTATTTATATAACACCATATAATGGAATATTATTCACTCATAAAGGAATGAACCAATGATGTATGCTACAACATGGCTGAACCTTGCAAACTATTCTATGAGAAAGAAATTAGACACAAATGTTTCATACTATATTATTCCAATAATATAAAATATCCAGAGTGACAAACCATAGAGATAGAAAGCAGACTTGTGGTTAGTGGAGGGAGAAGGAAATAGGGAGTTATTGTTTAATGTGTATGGGGTTCTCATTTGCGATGATAAAAAAAAGTTCTTTAACAAGACAGTAGTGATAAAGAGAATGGGGCTGGGGTTAGGCCGCTGGCACTGAGCCTGAGTTTCTGTTGAGTCAGAGATCTCCATTCTGTTCTTGTGCACTGGCTTTTGAACTCAAGGAAAGGCCCTTTCATTTCAGGTGAAATTCCTCTTGGTAGATTGGACCTAGCCTGGTCTTTGGAGAGAGATCAAGCCCTGAGCCTTTGGAGTGGGAGCACTGACTTCAAGACCCTAGACTATCAGAAAACTAACCCTGGGGAGTATCAAATAGTGAGAACTCACATAAAGGAAACCACTTTAATACAAGACCTGGCATCACCCAACCACCAGTAGCATCCTGTGCAAGATGCCTCGTCTAAACAAACAAACAAAACAAAAATACAAACCAAATCATCAGCAGGTAGAATTACCACCTCACTCAGCCTTGCCTATCAGAGGAAAAACAAACAAACAAAACCTCAGCACAAAACTTACCCTACGGCTTACACAACCCACTGGACCAACCTTAGGAGGGCCGAAACTAAAACGAAGAAAGAATTCAGCTTTGAAGCCTGGGAAAAGGAGACCTCAAACACAACAAGTTATGAAAAAAATGATGAAAAGGCAGAGAAATATTACACAAATGAAGGAACCAACTAGAAACACAGAAGTCCAAATAAATAAAGAGGAAACAGGCAAACTACCTGAAAAAGAACTCAGAATAATGATGGTAAAGATGATCAAAAACCTTGAAAACAAAATGGAGAAAATGCAAGAATCAATAAACAAAGACCTAAAAGAATTAAAAAATAAACACACAGAGACAAACAGCATAATTACTGAAATTAAAAGTACTCTACAAGGAATCAATAGCAGAATATCTGAAGCAAAAGAATGAATCAGTGAGCTGGAAGATAAAATGGTGGAAATAACTTCTGAAGACCAGAATAAGGTAAAAGAATGAAAAGAACTGGAGACAGTCTCAGAGACCTCTGGGACAATATCAAACACACCAACATTCAAATTATAGGGGTTCCAGAAGAAGAAGAGAAAAAGAAAGGGTATGAGAAAATTTTTGAAGAGATTATAGTTGAAAATTTCCCCAAAATGGAAAAAGAAATAGTCAATCAAGTCCAAGAGGCACAAAGAGTCCCATAAAGGATAAACCCAAGGAGAAACCTGTCAAGACATATACTAAACAAAGACTAAACACAAAGAAAGAATATTAAAAGCAGCAAGAGAGAAGCAACAAGTAGCATACAAGGGAAATCCCATACACTTAACAGCTTATCTTTCAGCAGAAACTCTGCAGGCCAGAAAGGAATGGCAGGATATATTTAAAGTATTGAAAGGGGAAAATCTACAACCAAGATTACAGGCAAGGATCTCATTCAAAATTGATGGAAAAATAAAAAGCTTTTCAGATAAGCAAAAGTTAAGAGAATTCAGTACCACCAAACCAGTTTTACAACAAATGTTAAAGGGACTTACATAGCCAAGAAATACAAGAAAGGAAAAATTATCTATAAAATCAACCCCAAACAATTAAGAAAATGATAATAGGAACATATATATCAATAATTACTTCAAATGTAAATGGATTAAATGTGCCAACCAAAAGACACAGACTGGCTGAATGGATACAAAAACAAGATCCACATATACGCTGTCTGCTAAGCTACTAAGTCGCTTCAGTCGTGTCCGACTCTGTGTGACCCCATAGACAGCAGCCCACTAGGCTCCCCTGTCCCTGGGATCCTCCAGGCAAGAATACTGGAGTGGGTTGCCATTTCCTTCTCCAATGCATGAAAGTGAAAAGTGAAAGGGAAGTTGTTCAGTCGTGTCTGACTCTTAGCGACCCCATGGACTGCAACCTACCAGGCTCCTCCATCCATGGGATTTTCCAGGCAAGAGTACTGGAGTGGGGTGCCATCAACTTCAGACCTAAAGACACATACAGACTGAAAGTGAGAGGATGGAAAAATATATTCCATGCAAATGGGAAGCAAAAGAAATCTGAAGTAGCAATCCTCATATCAGAAAAAATAGACCTTAAGATAAAGAAGATTATAAGAAATAAGGAAGGATACTACATAATGATCAAGGGATCAATCCGAAAGGAAGACTTAACAATTGTAAATATCTATGCACCCAGCATAAGAGCACCTCAGTACATAAATCAAACACTAACAGACATAAAAGGAGCAATTGACAGTAACACAATAAAAGTAGGAGACTTCAACACCCCACTCACACTAATGGATAGATCATCAAAACAGAAAATTAAAAAGGAAACGGAAGTCTTAAATGATGCATTAGATGAGACGAATCTCATTGATATCTTCAGGACATTCCAACCAAATGCAGAATACATCTTCTCAAGTGCATATGGAACTGAAGAAATCAAAAGATAAAAAAAAAATTTTTTCTAGAAACAAATGACAATGAAAACACAACAACTCAAAACCTATGGGATTCAGCAAAAACAGTTCTAAGAGGGACTTTTATAGCAATACAATCCTACCTACCTACAAGAAATAAGAAAAACATCGAATAGACAACCTAACTTTACACCTAAAACAACTGGAAAAAGAAAAAAACAAACAAAATTAGTAGAAGGAAAGAAATCACAAAGATCTGAGCAGAAATAAATGAAAAAGAAATGAAAGAGGGGGGAGAGGGAAAGATGGCGGAGGAATAGGACGGGAAGACCACTTTCTCCCTCACAAATTCCTCAAAAGAACATTTCAACACTGAGCAAACTTCACAAAACAACTTCTGTAGGCTGGCAGAGGACATCAGGCAACCAGAAAAGCAGATCATTGTCTTCAAAAACAGGTAGGAAAAAATATAAAAGACGAAAAAGGAGACAAAGGAGGTGGGGAGGGAGCTCCGTCCCGGGAAGGGAATTTTAAGAAGAGAGGTTTCCAAACACCAGGAAACACTCTCCCTGCCGAGTCTGTGGCGAGCCTTGGAAACACAGAGGGCAACATAACAGGAAGGAAAAATAGATAAATAATTAAAACCAAGAGATTACAAGCCCAACAGTAACTCCCCCAGCGGAAAAGCAGCACAGATGCCTGCATCCGCCACTGGGAAGTGGGGGCAGGGCAGGGACCGCAGGGAAGGCGCGGGCTGCAGAGCTTTGTAAGAATTGGGCAGGAACGTCCCACGAGCAACCAGAACGATCTAACTTGGGCTAGCAAACCAGACTGTGGGACAGCTACCACGCGAAAAGCTCGAACATAAGACACCGCCAGGACCGAGCCACAGAACAAAGGACGGAACGGGAAAAGCCGGCTGCAGACCATCCCCCGCCAGGGGACAGGCAGCCAGAGTCAAAAGGACTGGAAAGGGGCAATTGCAGACCCGGAGAGACTGTACTTACCAAACTGCAAGCAAGCTCCTTTGCTAAGACTTCTGGGGGTGC
>NW_017196266.1:0-8568 GCF_001704415.2 Capra hircus
GATCTGTGGCTTTCCCTCGAGTCTTTCCCACGAGGCTTTCCCATGAGGCTTTCCCAGGGCTGTCCCCGTGGCACCGTGTGTGAGTCGAACCTCGGCTTGAAAGTCGAGGCAGTGCAGGGAAAACAATGGACTGAGACATCTAGGGACTCTGGGAATGGTGGCACGACCCTGGAGTTCCTCTCGCCTTTCCTGTGGAGAGCACCTCCTCTTGAGTTGCGACGGGAACACGGGGAATTCTTTCCCCACCACGCAGGGAAAGGATCCCTCCTCTCGAGCTAGGAGGCGGAAACGGGGCTCCTCTGGATGTGGGCGGGACTCTCGTGCTTCCTCTCGAGTGGAGACGGGTATGTCGGGGAACTTCTTGAGTTGCAGCAAGGGTGTGAAGGACGCTTTGGAAGTTCCAGATGTCAGATGTGATTAGCCTCGAGACGCTCGGCGGGAAATGGGCCTCATCTCTCCCTGGAGGGGAGAACCTCCTGGATTTTCTCGAGTTGCGGCTGGTGCTCTCGACTTACGACGGGACCTCAGGGACCCGCCATGCTGGCATCAGGAAAGGCCAGTCCCCATGCGAGTTGCTTGGGGTCTTCTGGGATTCCTCTCCCGTCGATGCTGGTGCCTAAGACCTAGTGTGGAGTTGTTGCCGGAACCTGAGGATTCCTCTCCAGTGCTGACATGGATCTTGGGGTACTTCTGGAGTCTCCCCAGGGGAGCCAGTCCTCGTCTCGAGATGGGGCATGCACGTGCGATTTCCTCCCAAGCTGTAGCAGCAGTATCACGCTTCCCTTCGCGTGGATCAAGGGATCTGTGGCTTTCCCTTGAGGCTTTCACAGGAGGCTTTCACACGAAGTTTTCCCACAGGGCTGTCCCACGTGCCACCGTGGTGTGAGTCGATCCTCGGCTTGGAAAGTCGATGCAGTGCAGGGAAAACAGGTTTCCCTGGAATGGACCTGAGACATCTGGGGGACTCTGGGAATGTGGCACGACCCTGGAGTTCCTCTCGCCTTTCCTGTGGAGAGCGCCTCCTCTTGAGAAGCGACGGGAACGCGGGGAATTCTTTCCCGACCACGCAGGGAAAGGATCCCTCCTCTCGAGCTAGGAGGGGGAAACGGGGCTCCTCTGGATGTGGGCGGAACTCTCGAGCTTCCTCTCGAGTGGAGACGGGTATGTCGGGGAACTTCTTGAGTTGCAGCAAGGGTTGAAGGACCCTTTGGAAGTTCCCGAGGTTAGGTGTGATTAGCCTCGAGACGGGCTCAGCGGAAATGGGCGTCATCTCGCCTGGAGGAGAGAACCTCCTGGATTTTCTCGAGTTGCGGCAGGTGCTCTCGACTTACCACGAGGACCTCAGGGACCCTCTCTGGTGGCCACAGGAAAGGCCAGTCCCCATGCGAGTTGCTCGGGGGCCTCACGGGATTCCAATCCCGTCGATGCCAGGGCCTAAGACCTTGCGTGGAGTCGGTGCCGGAACCTGAGGATTCCTTTCCAGTGCTGACATGGATCTTGGGGTACTTCTGGAGTCTCCCCAGCGGAGTCAGTCCTCGTCTCGAGTGGGGGGATGCACGTGCGCTTTCATCCCTATTTGTAGCAGCAGTGTTGCGCTTCCCTTCGCGTCAATCAATGGTTCTGTGGCTTTTCCTCGAGGCTTTCCCACGAGGCTTTCCCACAGGGCTGTCCCACGTGCCACCGTGGTGTGAGTCGATCCTCGGCTTGAAATTGGAGGCAGTGAAGGGAAAACAGGTTTCCCAAGAATGGACTGAGACATCTCGGGAACTCTGGGAATGGTGGCAGGACCCTGGAGTTCCTCTCGACTTTCCTGTGGAGAACGCCTCCTCTTGAGATGCGACGGAAACGCCGGGAATTCTTTCCCCACCACGCAGGGAAAGGATCCCTCCTCTCGATCTTGGAGGCGGAAACGGGGCTCCTCTGGATGTGGGCGGGGACTCTCGTGCTTCCTCTCGAGTGGAGACTGGTTTGTCGGGGAACTTCTTGAGTTGCAGCAAGGGTGTGAAGGACCCTTTGGAAGTTCCAGTTGTCAGATGTGATTAGCCTCGAGACGCCTCAGCGGAAATGGGCCTCATCTCTCCTGGAGGGGAGAACCTCCTGGATTTTCTCGAGTTGCGGCAGGTGCTCTCCACTTACGACGGGGACCTCAGGGACCCGCCCTGGTTGCCTCAGGAAAGGTCAGTCCCCATGCAGTTGCTCGGGGGCCTCTCGGGATTCCTCTCCCGTCGATGCCGGGGCCTTAGACCTTGTGTGGAGTCGGTGCCAGATCCTGAGGATTCCTCTCCAGTGCTGACATGGATCTTGAGGTACTTCTGGAGTCTCCCCAGGGTAGACAGTCCTCGTCTCGAGTGGGGGCATGCACGTGCGATTTCCTCCCGAGCTGTAGCAGCAGTGTCACACTTCCCTTCGCGTGGATCAAGGGATTTGTGGCTTTTCCTCGAGGCTTTCCCAGGAGGCTTTTCCACGAGGCTTTCCTACAGGGCTGTCCCACGAGCCACCGTGGTGTGAGTCGATCCTCGGCTTGAAAGTCGAGACAGTGCAGGAAAAACAGGTTTCCCTGGAATGGACTGAGGCATCTGGGGGACTCTGGGAATGGTGGCACGACCCTGGAGTTCCTCTCTCCTTTCCTGTGGAGAGCGCCTCCTCTTGAGATGCGACGGGAAAGCCGGGAGTTTATTCCCGATCACGCAGGGGAAGGATCCCTCCTCTCGAGCCAGGAGGCGGAAACGGGGCTCCTCTGGATGTGGGCGGGACTCGCGTGTTTCCTCTCGAATGGAAACGGGTATGTCGGGGAACTTCTTGAGTTGCAGCAAGGGTGTGAAAGACCCTTTGGAAGTTCCAGATGTTAGATGTGATTAGCCTCAAGTCGCCTCAGCGGAAATGGGCCTCATCTCGCCTGGAGGGGAGAACGTCCTGGAGTTTCTCTAGTTGTGGCAGGCACTCTCGACTTACGACGGGGACCTCAGGGACCCGCTCTGGTGGCCTCAGGAAATGCCAGTCCCCATTCGAGTTGCTCGGGGGCCTCTCGGGATTCCTGTCCGTCGATGCCGGGCCTAAGACGATGTGTGGAGTCGTGCCGGAACCTGAGGATTCCTCTCCAGTGCTGACATGGATCTTGGGTACTTCGGAGTCTCCCAGGGAGTCAGTTCTCATTCGAGTGGGGCATTGAAGAGCGCTTTCCTTCCGAGCTGTAGCAGCAGTGTCATTCTTCCCGTCGAGTGGATCAAGGGATCAGTGGCTTTCCCTCGAGGCTTTCCCATGAGGCTTTCTCACGAGGCTTTCCCAAGGCTGTCCACGTGCCACCGTGCTGTGAGTCGATCTCGCTTGAAAGTCGAGGCAGTGCAGGGAAAGCAGGTTTCCCTGAAATGTACTGAGATATCTGGGTACTCTGGGAATGGTGGCACGACCCTGGAGTTCCTCTCACTTTCCTGTTGAAGCGCCTCCTCTTGAGTTGTGACGGGAAGACCGGAATTCTTTCCCGACCACGCAGGGAAGGATACCTCCTCTCTAGCTGTGAGGCGGAAACGGGGCTCCTCTGGATGTGGGCGGGACTCTCGTGCTTCCTCTCGAGTGGAGACAGGTATGTCGGGAACTTCTTGAGTTGCAGCAAGGGTGTGAAGAACCCTTTGGAAGTTCCAGAGGTTTAGGTGTGATTAGCCTCGAGACGCCTCAGCGGAAATGGGCCTCATCTCGCCTGGAGGGGAGAACCTCCTAGATTTTTTCGAGTTGGGACAGGTGATATCGACTTAAGACGGGGACCTGAGGGACCCGCTCTGGTGGCCTCAAGAAGGCCATTCCCCATGCGAGTTGCTCGGGGCCTCTCGGATTCCTCTCCGTCGATGCGTGGCCTAAGACCTTGTGTGGATTCGGTGCCGGAACCTGAGGATTCCTCTCCAGTGCTGACATGGATCTTGCATCCTTAAAGGCGAGATGAGCCCATTTCCGCTGAGGCGTCTCGAGGCTAATCACATCTAACCTCTGGAACTTCAAAGGGTCCTTCACACCCTTGCTGCAACTCAAGGAGTTCTCTGACATACCGTCTACACTCGAGAGTATCAAGATCTTCCCGCCACTTTCAGAGGAGCACCGTTTCCACCTCATAGCTCGAGAGGAGGGATCGTTTCCCTGCGTGGTCTGGAAAGCATTCCCGCGTTCCATCGCATCTCAAGAGTAGGCCCTCTCCACAGGAAGGATAGAGAAACTCCAGGGTCGTTCCACCATTCCCAGAGTCCCCAGATGTCTCTGTCAATTCCAGGGAAACCTGTTTTCCTGCACTGCCTCGACTTTTAAGCGAGGATCGACTCACACCACGGCGGCACGTGCGACAGCACTGAGGAAATCTCGTGGGAAAGCCTCATTGGAAAGCTCGAGGGAAAGCTGCAGATCCCTTGATACATGCTAAGGAAGTGTGACACTGATTCCACAGATCGGGAGGAATTGAACGTGCATGCCCCCACTCGAGACTAGGACTGACTAACCTGGGAGACTCCAGAAGAACCCAAGATCCATGTCCGCACTGGAGAGGATCTCACGTTCCGGCACCGACTCCACACAAGTCTTAGCCCGGATGGACGGAGAGGAAACCCAAGAGGCCCGCAGCAACTCGCAAGGGACTGGCTTTCCTGAGGCACCAGATCTGGTCCCTGAAGTCCCCGACTTAAGTCGACAGCACCTGCCCCACTCGAGAAAATCCAGGAGTTTCTCCCTCCAGGCGAGATGAGGCCCATTTCCGCTGAGCCTCTCGAGGCTAATCACATCTAACATCGGAACTTCCAAAGGGTCCTTCACACCTTACTGCAACTGAAGAAGTCCCCGACATACCCGTCTCCACTCGAGAGGAAGCACGAGAGTCCCGCCCACATCCTGAGGATCCCCGTTTCCGTCTCATAGCTGGAGAGGAGGGATCCTTACCTGCGTGGCGGAAAGAATTCCCCGCGTTCCGTCGCATCTCAAGTGGAGTCGATCTCACAGGAAAGGCGAGAGGAACTCCAGGGTCGTGCACCATTCCAGAGTCCCCGGATGTCTCAGTCCATTCCAGGGAAACCTGTTTTCCCTGCACTGCTCGACTCTAAAGCGAGGATTGACTCACACCACGGTGGCACGTGGGACAGCCCTGTGGGAAAGCCTCGTGGAAGCCACAGATCCCTTGATCACAGCGAAGGAAGCGTGACACTGTGCTACTCGCTCGGAGAAAAGCGCTCGTGCATCCTCCAATCGAGACGAGGACTGACTCTCTGGGAGACTCCAGAAGTACCCCAAGGTCCATGTAAGCACTGGAGAGAATCCTCAGTTCCGGAACCGACTCCTCACAAGGTCTTAGCCCGGCATTGACGGGAAAGGAATCCCGAGAGGCCCGCGAGCAACTCGCATGGGGACTGGCCTTTCCTGAGCCCCAGAGCGGGTCCTGAGGTCCCCGTCGTAAGTCGAGAGCACCTGCCGCAACTCGAGAAAATCCAGGAGGTTCTGCTCTCACGCGAGTTCAGGCCCATTTCCCCTGAGGCGTCTCGAGGCTAATCACATCTAACATCTGGAACTTCCAAAGGGTCCTTCACACCCTGCTTCAACTCAAGAAGTTCCCCGACATACCCGTCTCCACTCGAGAGAAGCACGAGAGTCCTGCCCACATCCAGAGGAGCCCGTTTGCGCCTCGTAGTTCGAGAGGAGGGATCCTTTCCCTGCGTGCGTGAGGAAAGAATCCCCGCTTCCCGTCGCATCTCAAGAGGAGGCGCTCTCCACAGGAAAGCGAAGGAACTCCAGGGTCGGCCACTTTCCAGCGTCCCCAGATGTCTCAGTCATTCCAGGGAAACCTGTTTTCCCTGCACTGCCTCGACTTTCAAGCGAGGATTGACTCACACACGGTATGTCACGTGGGACAGCCCTGTGGGAAATCCTCGTGGGAAAGCCTCCTGGAAAGCCCGAGGGAAAGCCACATATACCTTGATGCACGCGAAGGGAAGCGTGACACTGCTGCTGCAGCTCGGAGGAAAGCGCACGTCATGCCCACTAGAGTCGATGACTGACTCACCTGGGGAGACTCCAGAAGTTCCCAACATCCATGTCAGCACTGGAGAGGAATCTCAAGTTCCGGCACCGACTCCACACAAGGTCTTATTCCCCGGCATCGACGAGAGAGAATACCGAGAGGCCCCGAGCAACTCGCATGGGTCTGGCCTTTCCTGAGCCACCAGAGCGGGTCCCTGAGTTCCTGTCGTAAATCGAGAGCACCTGCTGCAACTCGAGAAAATCCAGGAGTTTCTCCCCTCCAGCGAGATGAGGCCATTTCCGCTGAGGCGTCTCGAGGCTAATCACATTCTAACATCGGGAAATTCCAAAGTGTCCTTCACACCCTTGCTGCAACTCAAGAAGTTCCCGACATACCCTTCTCCATGGAGAGGAAGCACGAGAGTCCGCCCACATCCAGAGTAGCCCGTTTCCGCCTCATAGCTCGAGAGTAGGGATCCTTTCCCTGGGTGGTGGGGAAAGAATTCCCCGCGTCCCGTCGCATCTCAAGTGGAGGCGCTCTCGACAGGAAAGGCGAGAGGAACTCCAGGGTCGTGCCACCATTCCCTGAGTCCCAAGATGTCTCAGTCTATTCCAGAGAAACCTGTTTTCCCTGCACTGCCTCGACTTTCAAGCGAGGATCGACTTACACCACGGTGGCACGTGGACAGCCCTGTGGGAAAGCCTCTTGGGAAAGCCACAGTAACCTTGATCCACGCGAAGGAAGCGTGACACTGCTGCTACAGCTCGGGAGGAAAGCTCACGTGCATTGCCCCACTCGAGACGAGGACTGACTCACTGGGGAGACTCCAGGAGTTCACCAATACATGTCGGCACTGCAGAGGAATCCTCAGTTTCCAGCACCGACTCCACACAGGTCTTAGGCCCCGCATTAACGGGAGAGGAATCCCAAGAGGCCCCCGAGCAACTCGCATGGGACTGCCTTTCCCTGAGGCGACCAGAGGGTCCCTGAGGTCCCCGCTCGTTAGTCGAGAGCACTGCCGCAACTCCAGAATATCCAGAGGTTCTCCCCTCCAGGCGAGATGAGGCCCATTTCGCTGAGGTTTCGAGGCTAATCACACCTAAACTCTGGAACTTCCAAAGGTTCCTTCACACCCTTGCTGCAACTCAAGAAGTTCCCGACATACCCGTCGCCCTCGAGAGGAAGCACGAGAGTCCCACCACATCCAGAGCAGTCCGCTTCCGCCTCCTAGCTCGAGAGAGGATCCTTTCCCTGCGTGGTCGGACAGAATTCCGGCGTTCCCGTCGCATCTCAAGAGGAGTCGTTTCCAAAGGAAAGGCGAGAGGAACTTCAGAGTGGTACCACCATTCTCAGAGTCCCCCAGATGTCTCCGTCCATTCCAGGGAAACCTGTTTTCCCTGCACTGCCTCGACTTTCAAGCCGAGGATCGACTCACACCACGGTGGCACGTGGGACAGCCCTGTGGGAAAGTCTCGTGGGAAAGCCACAGATCCCTTGATCCACGCGAAGGGAAGCGTGACACTGCTGCTACAGCTCGGGAGGAAATCGCATGTGCATGCCCCCACTCGAGACGAGGACTGACTCACCTGGGGAGACTCCAGAAGTACCCCAAGATCCATGTCAGCACTGGAGAGGAATCCTCAGGTTCCGACACCGACTCCATACAATGTCTTAGGCCCCGGCATCGACGGGAGAGGAACCCGAGAGGCCCCCGAGCATCACGCATGGGGACTGGCCTTTCCTGAGGCCTCCAGAGCGGGTCCCTGAGGACAACGTCTTAAGTCGAGAGCACCTGCCGCAACTCGAGCAAATCCAGGAGGTTCCACCCTCCAGGCGAGATGAGGCCCATTTCCGCTGAGGCGTCTCGAGGCTAATCACATCTACCCTCTGGAACTTCCAAAGGGTCCTTCACACCCTTGCTGCAACTCAAGAAGTTCCCCGACATACCCGACTCCACCCGAGAGGAAGCACGAGAGTTCCGCCCACATCCAGAGGAGCTCCGTTTCCGCCTCCTTGCTCGAGAGACGGGTTCCTTTCGCTGCTGGCCGGGAAAGAATTCCCGGCGTTCCTGTCGCATCTCAAGTGGAGGCACTCTCCACAGGAAAGGCGAGAGGAACTCCAGGGTCGTGCCACCATTCCCAGAGTCCTCCAGATATCTCAGTCCATTCCAGGGAAACCTGTTTTCCCTGCACTGTTTCGACTTTCAAGCCGAGGATCGACTCACACCACGGTGGCACGTGGGAGAGCCCTGTGGGAAAGCGTCGTGGGAAAGCACGTGGGAAAGCCTCGAGGGAAAGCCACAGATCCTTGATCCACGCGAAGGGAAGCGTGACACTGCTGCTACAGCTCGGGAGGAAAGCACGTGCATGCCCCACTCGAGACGAGGACTGACTCCCTGGGGAGACTCCAGAAGTACCCCAAGATCCATGTCAGCACTGGAGAGGAATCCTCAGGTTCCGGCACCACTCCACACAAGGTCTTAGGCCCGGCATCGACGGGAGAGGAATCCCGAGAGGCCCCCGAGCAACTCGAAAGGGGACTGGCCTTTCCTGAGGCCACCAGAGCGGGTCCCTGAGACAACGTCT
>NW_017196267.1:0-8568 GCF_001704415.2 Capra hircus
GAGCGGGTCCCTGAGGTCCCCATCGTAAGTCGAGAGCACCTGCCGAAACTCGAGAAAATCCAGGAGGTTCTCCCATCCAGGCGAGATGAGGGCCATTTCCGCTGAGGCGTCTCCAGGCTAATCACACCTAACCTCTGGAACTTCCAAAGGGTTCTTCACACGCTTGCTGCAACTCAAGATGTTCCCCGACATACCATCTCCACTCGAGAGGAAGCACAAGAGTCCCGCTCACATCCAGAGGAGCCCCGTTTCCGCCTCCTAGCTCGAGAGGAGGGATCCTTTCGCCTGCGTGGTCGGGAAAGAATTCCCGGCATTCCCGTCGTATCTCAAGAGGAGGCACTCTCTACAAGAAAGGGAGAGAGGAACTCCAGGTGGTGCCACCATTACCAGAGTCCCCAGAGGTCTCAGTCCATTCCAGGGAAAACTGCTTCCCTGCACTGCCTAGACTTTCAAGCCGAGGATCCACTCACACCACGGTGGCAGGGGAGAGCTCTGTGGGAAAGCCTGTGGGAAAGCCTCGAGGGAAAGCCACAGACCCTTGATCCAAGCGAATGGAAGCGCGACACTGCTGCTACAGCTCGGGAGGAAAGCGGACGTGTATGCCCCACTAGTGACGAGGACTGACTCCACTGGGGAGACTCCAGAAGTACCCCAAGATCCATGTCAGCACTGGAGAGGAATCCTCACTTTCCGGCACCCACTCCACACAAGATCATAGGCCCCGGCATCGACGGGAGAGGAATCCCGAGAGGCCCATGAGCAACTCGCATGGGGACTGGCCTTTCCTGAGGCCACCAGAGTGGGTCCCTGAAGTCCCCTTCGTAAGTCGAGAGCACCTGCTGCAACTCGAGAAAATCCAGGAGGTTCTCCCCTCCAGGCGAGATGAGGCCCATCTCCGCTGAGGCGTCTCGAGGCTATTCACACCTAAACTCTGGAACTTCCAAAGGGTCCTTCACACCCTTGCTGCAACTCCAGAAGTTCCGACATTCCGTCTCCACTCGAGAGGAAGCACGAGAGTCCCGGCCACATCCAGAGGAGCCCCGTTTCCGTCTCCTAGCTAGAGAGGAGGGATCCTTTCCCTGCATGGTCAGGAAAGTATTCCCGGCGTTCCCGTCGCATCTCAAGAGGAGGCGCTCTCCACAGGAAAGGCGAGAGGAACTCCAGGGTCGTGCCACCATTCCCAGAGTCAACCAGATGTCTCCGTCCATTCCAGGGAAACCTGTTTTCCCTGCACTGCCTCGACTTTCAAGCCGAGGATCGACTCACACCACGGTGGCACGTGTGACAGCCCTGTGTGAAAGCCTCAGGGGAAAGCCCCTGATCCCTTGATCCACGCGAAGGGAAGTACGACACTGCAGCTACAGTTCGGGAGGAAAGCGCACGTGCATGCCCCCACTCGAGATGAGGACTGACTCACCTGGGAGACTCCAGAAGTACCCCAAGATCCATGTCAGCACTGGAGAGGAATCCTCAGGTTCCCGCACCGACTCCACACAAGGTCTTAGGCCCCGGCATCGACGGGGGAGGAATCCCGAGAGAGGCCCCCGAGCAACTCGCATGGGGACTGGCCCTTCCTGAGGCCACCAGATCGGGTCCCTGAGGTCCCGTCGTAAGTCGAGAGCACCTGCCGCACCTCGAGAAAATCCAGGAAGTTCTCCCTCCATTCGAGATGAGGCCCATTTCCGCTGTGGCGTCCTGAGGCTAATCACATCTAACATCTGGAACTTCCAAAGGGTCCTTCACACCCTTGCTGCAACTCAAGAAGTTCCCCGACGTAAACGTCTCCACTCGAGAGGAAGCACGAGAGTCCCGCCCCACATCCAGAGGAGCCCCGTTTCCACCTCCTAGTTCGAGGGAGGGATCCTTTCCCAGCGTGGTCGGGAAAGAATTCCCGGCGTTCCCGTTGCATCTCAAGAGGAGGTGCTCTCCACAGGAAAGGCGAGAGGAACTCCAGGGTCGTGCCACCATTCCCAGAGTCCCCTGGATGTCTCAGTCAATTCCAGGGAAATCTGTTTTCCCTGCACTGCCGCGACTTTCAAGCCGAAGATCGACTCACATCTCGGTGGCACCTGGGACAGCCCTGTGGGAAAGCCTCGTGGGAAAACCTCAAGGGACAGACACAGATCCCTTGATCCACGCGAAGGGAAGAACGGCACTGCTGCTGCAGCTCGGGAGGAAAGCGCACGTGCATGCCGCCTCTCGAGACGAGGACTGAGCCCTGGGGAGACTCCAGAAGTACCCTAAGATCCATGTGTGCACTGGAAAGGAATCCTCAGGTTCCGGCACTGACTCCACACAAGGTCTTAGGCCCCAGCATCGCCGGGAGAGGAATCCCGAGAGGCCCCGAGCAACTCGCATGGGGACTGGCCTTTCCTGAGGCCACCAGAGCGGATCCCTGAGGTCCCGGTCGTAAGTCGAGAGCACCTGCCGCATCTCGAGAAAATCCAGGAGGTTCTCCCTCCAGGCGAATTGAGGCCCATTTCCGTTGAGGCAACTAGGGGGTAATCACACTTTAACTCTGGAACTTCCAAAGGGTCCTTCACACCCTTGCTGCAACTCAAGAAGTTCCCCGACATACCCGTGTCCACTCAAGAGGAATCCGAGAGTCCCGCCCATATCCAGAGTGGCCCCGTTTCCGCCTGCTAGCTCGAGAGGAGGGATACGTTCCCTTCGTGGTCAGGAAAGAATTCCCGGCGTTCCGTCGCATATCAAGAGGAGGCGCTCTCCACAGGAAAGGCGAGAGGAACTCCAGGGTCGTGTCCCCATTCCCTGAGTCCCCCAGATGTCTCAGTCCATTCCAGGGAAAACTGTTTTCCCTTCACTGTCTCGATTTTAAGCCGAGGATCGACTCACACCACCGTGTCACGTGGGAAAGCCCTTTGGGAAAGCCTCGTGGGAAAGCCTCATGGGAAAGTCTAGAGGGAAAGCCACAGATCCCTTGATCCATGAAAACGGAAGCGTGACACTGCTGCTACAGCTCGGGAGAAAAGCACACGTGCATGCCCCACTCGAGACGAGGACTTACGCCTCTGGGGAGACTCCAGAAGTCCCCGAAGATCCATGTCGGCACTGGAGAGGAATCCTCACGTTCCGGCACTGACTCCACATAAGGTCTTAGGCCCCGGCATCGATGGGAGAGGAATCCCGAGAGGCCCCCGAGCAACTCGCATGGGGACTGGCGTTTCCTGAGGCCACCAGAGTGGGTCCCTGAGGTCCCCGTCGTAAGTCGAGAGCACCTGCCGCAACTCGAGAAAATCCAGGAGGTTCTCCCCTCCAGGCGACATGAGGCCCATTTCCGCTGAGGTATCTCGAGGCTAATCACACCTTACCTCTGGAACTTCCAAAGGGTCCTTCACACCCTTTGCTGCAACTCAAGAAGTTCCCCGACATACCCGTTTCTACTCGAGAGGAAGCACGAGAGTTCCCCGCACATCCAGAGGAGCCGCGTTTCCTCCTCCTAGCTCGAGAGGAGGGATCCTATACCTGCGTGGTCGGGAAAGAATTCCCGGCGTTCCCGTCGCATCTCAAATGGAGGCGTTCTCCATAGGAAAGGCGAGAGGAACTCCAGGGTCGTGCCATATTCCCAAAGTCCCCCAGATGTCTCAGTCCATTCCAGGGAAACCTGTTTTCCCTGCACTGCCTCGACTTTCAAGCCGAGGATCGACTCACACAACGGTGGCACGTGAGACATCCCTGTGGGAAAGCCTCGTGGGAAAGCCTCGAGGGAAAGACACAGATCCCTTGATCCACGTGAAGGGAAGCGTGACACTGCTGCTACAGCTCTAGAGGAAAGCGCAAGTGCATAGCCCCACTCGAGATGAGGACTGACTCCCCTGGGGAGACTCCAGAAGTACCCCAAGATCCATGTCAGCACTGGAGAGGAATGCTCAGGTTCCGGCACCGACTCCACACAAGGTCTTAGACCCCGGAATCTACGGGAGAGGAATCCTGAGAGGCCCCAGAGCAATTCGCATGGGGACTTGCCTTTCCTGAGGCCACCAGAGTGGGTCCCTGAGGTCCCCATCGTAAGTCGAGAGCACCTGCCGCAACTCGAGAAAATCCAGGAGGTTCTCAATCCAGGCGAGATGAGGCCCATTTCCTCTGAGGCAAAAAGGGGGTAATCACACTTAAACTCTGGAACTTCCAAAGGGTCCTTCACACCCTTGCTGCAACTCAAGAAGTTCCCAGACATACCCGTCTCCACTCAAGAGGATCCCAAGGGTCCCGCCCATATCCAGAGTGGCCCCGATTCCGCCTGCTAGCTCGAGAGGAGGTATCCTTTCCCTGCGTGGTCGGGAAAGTATTCCTAGCGTTCCCGACTCATCTCAAGTGTAGGCGCTCTCCACAGGAAAAGGCGAGAGGAACTCCAGTCTCAAGCCCCATTCCCAAAGTCCCCTGGATGTCTCAGTCCATTCCAGGGAAACCTGTTTTCCCTGCACTGCCTCGACTTTCAATCCGAGGATCCACTCACATCACGGTGACACGTGGACAGCCCTGTGGGAAAGCCTCATGGGAAAGCCTCGAGGGAAAGACACAGATCCCTTGATCCACGCGAAGGGAAGCGCGACACTGATGCTACAGCTCGGGAGGAAAGCGCACGTGCATGCCCCCACTCGAGACGAGGACTGACTGCCCTGGGGAGAATCCAGAAGTACCCCAAGATCCATGTCGGCACTGGAGAGGAATTCTCAGGTTCTGGCACTGAGTCCACACAAGGTCTTAGGACCCAGCATCGACGGGAGAGGAATCCGAGAGGGCCCCGAGCAACTCGCATGGGGACTGGCCTTTCCTGAGGCCACCACACCGGGTCCCTGAGTTCCCCGTCATAAGTCGAGAGCACCAGCCGCAACTCGAGAAAATCCAGGAGGTTCTCCCCTCTAGGCGAGCTGAGACCTATTTCCGCTGAGGTATCTCGAGGCTAATCACACCTTACCTCTGGAACTTCCAAAGGGTCCGTCACTCCCTTGCTGCAACTCAAGAAGTTCCCCGACATACCCGTCTCCACTCAAGAGGAACCCGAAGGTCCCGCCCATATCCAGAGTGGCCCCGTTTCCGCCTGCTAGCTCGAGAGGAGGCATCCTTTCCCTGCGTGGTCGGGAAAGAATTCCTAGCGTTCCCGTCTCATCTCAAGAGTAGGCGCTCTCCACAGGAAAGGCGAGAGGAACTCCAGTATCAGGCCCCATTCCAGAGTCCCCCAGATGTTTCAGTCCATTCCAGGGAAACCTGTTTTCCCTGCACTGCGTCGACTTTCAAGCCGAGGATGGACTCACACCGCGATGGCACGTTGGACAGCCCTGTGGGAAAGCCTCTTGGGAAAGCCTCGTGGGAAAGCCTCGAGGGAAAGCCACAGATCCCTTGATCCATGCGAAGGGAAGCGCAACACTGCTGCTACAGCTCAGGAGGAAAGCGCACGTGCATGCCCCCAGTCGAGACGAGGACTGACTCCCCTGGGGAGACTCCAGAAGTACCCCAATATCCATGTCTGCACTGCAGAGGAATCCTCAGGTTCCGGCACTGACTCCACACAAGGTCTTAGGCCCCAGCATCGACGGGAGAGGAATCCCGAGAGGCCCCATGCAACTAGCATGGGGACTGGCCTTTCCTGAGGCCACCAGAGAGGGTCCCTGTCGTCCCCCATCGTAAGACGAGAGCCCCCGCCGCAACTCGAGAAAATCCAGGAGGTTCTCCCCTCCAGGCGAGATGAGGCCCATTTCCGCTGAAGCGTCTTGAGGCTATTCACACCTAACCTCTGGAACTTCCAAAAGGGTCCTTCACACCCTTGCTGCAACTCAAGAAGTTCCCCGACATACCCGTCTCCACTCAAGAGGAACACGAGAGTCCCGCGCACTTCCAGAGTGGCCCCGTTTCCGCCTGCTAGCTCGAGAGGAGGGATCCTTTCCCTGTGTGGTCGGGAAAGAATTCCTAGCGTTCCGTCGCATCTCAAGAGGAGGCGCTCTCCCAGAGGAAGGCGAGAGGAACTCCAGGATCAGGCCCCATTCCCAGAGTCCCCCCAGAATTCTCAGTTTATTCCAGGGAAACCTGTTTTCCCTGCACTGCTTCGACTTTCAAGCCGAGGATCAACTCAAACCACAGTAGCACGTGGGAAAGCCCTGTGGGGAAGCTCGTGGGAAAGCCTTGTGGGAAAGCCTTGAGGGAAAGCCACAGATCCCTTGATCCACGCGAAGGGAAGCTTGACACTGCTACTACAGCTCGGAAGGAAAGCGCACGTGCATCGCCCCACTCGAGACCAGGACTGACTCCACTGGGGAGACTCCAGAAGTACCCAAGATCCATGTCAGCACTGGAGAGGAAACCTCAGGTCTGGCACCGACTCACCCAAGGTCTGAGGCCCCGATATCGACGGGAGAGGAATCCCGAGAGGCCCCCGAGCAACTAGCTTGGGGACTGGCCTTTCCTGAGGCCAAAAAGAGCGGGTCCCTGAGGTCCCCATCGTAAGTCGAGAGCACCTGCCGAAACTCGAGAAAATCCAGGAGGTTCTCCCATCCAGGCGAGATGAGGGCCATTTCCGCTGAGGCGTCTCCAGGCTAATCACACCTAACCTCTGGAACTTCCAAAGGGTTCTTCACACCCTTGCTGCAACTCAAGATGTTCCCGACATACCCATCTCCACTCGAGAGGAAGCACAAGAGTCCCGCTCACATCCAGAGGAGCCCCGTTTCCGCCTCCTAGCTCGAGAGGAGGGATCCTTTCCCTGCGTGGTCGGGAAAGAATTCCGGCATTCCCGTCGTATCTCAAGAGGAGGCACTCTCTACAAGAAAGGAGAGAGGAACTCCAGGGTGGTGCCACCATTACCAGAGTCCCCAGAGGTCTCAGTCCATTCCAGGGAAAACTGCTTCCCTGCACTGCCTAGACTTTCAAGCCGAGGATCCACTCACACCACGGTGGCACGTGGGAGAGCTCTGTGGGAAAGCCTCGTGGAAAGCCTCGAGGGAAAGCCTCGAGGGAAAGCCACAGATCCCTTGATCCAAGCGAATGGAAGCGCGACACTGCTGCTACAGCTCGGGAGGAAAGCGGACGTGTATGCCCCACTAGTGACGAGGACTGACTCCACTGGGGAGACTCCAGAAGTACCCCAAGATCCATGTCAGCACTGGAGAGGAATCCTCACTTTCCGGCACCCACTCCACACAAGATCATAGCCCCCGGCATCGACGGAGAGGAATCCCGAGAGGCCCATGAGCAACTCGCATGGGACTGGCCTTTCCTGAGGCCACAGAGTGGGTCCCTGAAGTCCCCTTCGTAAGTCGAGAGCACCTGCTGCAACTCGAGAAAATCCAGGAGGTTCTCCCCTCCAGGCGAGATGAGGCCCATCTCCGCTGAGGCGTCTCGAGGCTATTCACACCTAAACTCTGGAACTTCCAAAGGGTCCTTCACACCCTTGCTGCAACTCCAGAAGTTCCCCGACATTCCCGTCTCCACTCGAGAGGAAGCACGAGAGTCCCGGCCACATCCAGAGGAGCCCCGTTTCCGTCTCCTAGCTAGAGAGGAGGGATCCTTTCCCTGCATGGTCAGGAAAGTATTCCGGCGTTCCCGGTCGCATCTCAAGAGGAGCGCTCTCCACAGGAAAGGCGAGAGGAACTCCAGGGTCGTGCCACCATTCCCAGAGTCAACCAGATGTCTCCGTCCATTCCAGGGAAACCTGTTTTCCCTGCACTGCCTCGACTTTCAAGCCGAGGATCGACTCACACCACGGTGGCACGTGTGACAGCCCTGTGTGAAAGCCTCAGGGGAAAGCCCCTGATCCCTTGATCCACGCGAAGGGAAGTACGACACTGCAGCTACAGTTCGGGAGGAAAGCGCACGTGCATGCCCCCACTCGAGATGAGGACTGACTCACCTGGGGAGACTCCAGAAGTACCCCAAGATCCATGTCAGCACTGGAGAGGAATCCTCAGGTTCCCGCACCGACTCCACACAAGGTCTTAGGCCGCCGCATCGACGGGGAGGAATCCCGAGAGGCCCCCGAGCAACTCGCATGGGGACTGGCCTTCCTGAGGCACCAGATCGGGTCCCTGAGGTCCCCGTCGTAAGTCGGAGAGCACCTGCCGGCACCTCGAGAAAATCCAGGAAGTTCTCCCTCCATTCGAGATGAGGCCCATTTCCGCTGTGGCGTCCTGAGGCTAATCACATCTAACATCTGGAACTTCCAAAGGGTCCTTCACACCCTTGCTGCAACTCAAGAAGTTCCCCGACGTAAACGTCTCCACTCGAGAGGAAGCACGAGAGTCCCGCCCACATCCAGAGGAGCCCGTTTCCACCTCCTAGTTCGAGGGAGGGATCCTTTCCCAGCGTGGTCGGGAAAGAATTCCCGGCGTTCCCGTTGCATCTCAAGAGGAGGTGCTCTCCACAGAAAGGCGAGAGGAACTCCAGGGTCGTGCCACCATTCCCAGAGTCCCCTGGATGTCTCAGTCATTCCAGGGAAATCTGTTTCCCTGCACTGCCGCGACTTTCAAGCCGAGATCGACTCACATCTCGGTGGCACCTGGGACAGCCTGTGGGAAGCCTCGTGGGAAAACCTCAAGGGACAGACACAGATCCCTTGATCCA
>NW_017196268.1:0-8567 GCF_001704415.2 Capra hircus
ACCGTCTCCACTCGAGAGAAGCAACGAAGTCCGCCTACATCCAGAGGTAGCCCCGTTTCCGCCTACTATGCTCGAGAGAGGGATCCTTCCCTGGTGGTCGGGAAAGAATTCCCGGCGTTCCCATCGCATCTCAAGAGGAGGCGCACCCACAGGAAAGGCGAGAGGAACTCCAGGTCGTGCCACATTCCCAGAGGCCCCAGAGTCTCAGTCCATTCCAGGGAAAACTGTTTTCCCTGCACTGCCTCGACTTTCAAGCCGAGGATTGACTCACACCACGGTGGCACGTGGGACATCCCTGTGGGAAAGCCTCGTGGAAAGCCTCGTTGGAAAGCCTCGTGGAAAAGCCTCGTGGGAAAGCCTCGAGCGAAAGCCACAGATCCCCTGATCCACGCGAAAGGAAGAGCGACACTGCTGCTACAGCTCGGAGGAAAGCGCAGTTGCATGCCCCCACTCGAGACGAGGACTGACTCCCCTGGGAGACTCCAGAAAAACCCCAAGATCCATTTCGGCACTGGAGAGGAATCCTCAGGTTCCAGCACCGGCTCCACACAAGGTCTTAGGCCCCGGCATCGACGGGAGAGGAATCCCCAGAGGTCCCGAGCAACTCGCATGGGGACTGGCCTTTCCTGAGGCCACCAGAGCGGGTCCCTGAGGTCCCCGTCGTAAGTCGAGAGCACCTGCCGCAACTCGAGAAAATCCAGGAGGTTCTCTCCTCCAGGAGAGATGAGGCCCATTTCCGCTAAGGCATCTCGAGGCTAATCACACCTAACTTCTGGAACTTCCAGAGGTTCCGTCACACCATTGTGCAACTCAAGAAGTTCCCCGACATACCAGTCTCCGCTCGAGAGGATGCACGAGAGTCCTGCCCACATCCAGAGGAGCCCCCGGTTCCGCCTCCTAGCTCTAGAGTAGGGATCCTTTCCCAGCGTGGTCGGGAAAGTATTACCGGTGTTTCCGTCGCATATCAAGAGGAGGCGCTCTTCTCAGGAAAGGCGAGAGGAAATCCAGGGTCGTGCCAACATTCCCAGAGTCCCCCAGATGTCTCAGTCCATTCCAGGGAAACCTTTTTCCTGCACTGCCTCGATTTTCAAGCCGAGGTTTCGACTCACACCACGGTGGCACGTGGGACAGCCCTGTGGGAAAGCCTCATGGGAAAGACTCGAGGGAAAGCCCCTGATCCCTTGATCCACGCGAAGGGAAGCGTGACACTGCTGCTACAGCTCGGGAGGAAAGTGCACGTGCATGACCCCACTCGAGACGAGGACTGACTCCACTGGGGACACTCCAGACGTACCCCAAGATCCATGTCGGCACGGGAGAGGAATCCTCAGGTTCCGGCACCGACTCCACTCAATTTGTTAGGCCCCGGCATCGACGTGAGAGGAATCCCGAGAGGCCCCCGAGCAACTCGCATGGGGACTGGCCTTTCCTGAGGCCACCAGAGCGGGTCCCTGAGGTCCCCGTCGTAACTCGAGAGCACCTGCCGCAACTCGAGAAAATCCAAGAGGTTCTCCCCTCCAGGCGAGATGAGGCCCATTCCTGCTGAGGCGTCTCGGGCTAATCAGACCTAACCTCTGGAACTTCCAAAGGGTCCTTCACACACTTGCTGCAACTCAAGAAGTTGCCTGACATACCCGTCTCCACTCGAGAGGAAGCACGAGAGTCCCGCCCACATCCAGAGGAGCCCCGTTTCTGCCTCCTAGCTCGAGAGGAGTGATCCTTTCCCTGCGTGGTCGGGAAAGAATTCCCGGCGTTCCCGTCGCATCTCAAGAGGAGGCACTCTCCACAGGAATGGCGAGAGGAACTCCAGGGTCGTGCCACATTCCCAGAGTCCCCAGATGTCTCAGTCAATTCCAGGGAAACCTGGTTTTCCCTGCACTGCTGGACTTTCAAGCCGAGGATCGACTCACACCACGGTGGCACGTGGACATCCTGTGGAAAGCCTCGTGGAAAAGACTCGTGGGAAAGCCTCGAGGGAAAGCCCATGAGCCCTTGATCCACGCGAAGGGAAGCGAGACACTGCTGCTACAGCTCGAGAGGAAAGCGCACGTGCATGTCCCGACTCGAGACGAGGGCTGACTCCCCTGGGCAGACTCCAGAAATACCTCAAGATCCATGTCAGCACTGGAGAGGAATGATCAGGTTCCGGCACCGACTCCACACAAGAATTTAGGCCCCGGCATCAACAGGAGAGGAATTCCGAGAGGCCCCTGAGCAACTCGCATGGGGACTGCCCTTTCCTGAGGCCACCAGAGCGGGTCCCTGAGGTCCCCGTCGTAACTCGAGAGCACCTGCCGCAACTCGAGAAAATCCAGGAAGTTCTCCCCTCCAGGCGAGATGAAGACCATTTCCGCTGAGGCGTCTCGAGGCTAATCACACCTAACATCTGGAACTCCGAAAGGGTCCTTCACACCCTTGCTGCAACTCAAGAAGTTCCCCGACATACCCGTCTCCACTCCAGAGGAAACACGAGAGTCCCGCCCACATCCAGAGGAGCCCCGTTTCTGCCTCCTAGGTCGAGAGGAAGGATCCTTACCCTGAGTGGTCGGGAAAGAATTCCCGGCGTTCCCGTCGCATCTCAAGAGGAGGCGCTTTCCACAGGAAAGGCGAGAGGAACTCCAGGGTCGTGCCACCATTCCCAGAGTCCCCCAGATGTCTCAGTCCATTCCAGGGAAACCTGTTTTCCCTGCACTGCCTTTACTTTCAAGCCGAGGATCGACTCACACCACGGTGGCACGTGGGACAGCCCTGTGGGAAAGCCTCGTGGGAAAGCCTCGTGGGAAAGTCTCCTCGGAAAGTCTCGAGGGAAAGCCACAGATCCCTTGATCCTCGCGAAGGGAAGCGTGACACTGCTGATATAGCTCGGGAGGAAATCGCATGTCCATGCCCCCACTCGAGATGCAGAATGACTTTCCTGGGGAGACTCCAGAAGTACCCCAAGATTCATGTCAGCACTGGAGAGGAATCCTCAGGTTCCAGCACCAGCTCCACACAAGGTCTTAGGCCCCGGCATCAACGGGAGAGGAATCCCGAGAGGCCCCCAAGCAACTCGCATGGGGACTGGCCTTTCCTGAGGCCACCAGAGCGGGTCCCTGAGGTCCCCGTCGTAAGTCAAGAGCAACTCCCGCAACTCGACAAAGTCCAGGAGGTTCTCCCCTCCAGGCGAGATGAGGCCCATTTCCGCTGAGGCGTCTCGAGGCTAATCACATCTAACGTCTCGAACTTCCAAAGGGTCCTTCACACCCTTGCTGCAACTCAAGAAGTTCCCCCAACATACCCGTCTCCACTCAAGAGGAAGCTCGAGAGTCCCACCAACATCCATAGGAGCCCCGTTTCCGCCCCCTAGCTCGAGAGGCGGGATCCTTTCCCTGCGTGGTCGAGAAAGAATTCCTGGCGTTCCGGTCGCATCTCAAGAGGAGGCGCTCTCCACAGGAAAGGCGAGAGGAACTCCAGGGTCGTGCCACCATTCCCAGAGTCCCGCAGATGTCTCAGTCCATTCCAGGGAAACCTGTTTTCCCTGCACTGCCTCGACTTTCAAGCTGAGGATCGACTCACACCACGGTGGCACGTGGGACAGCCCTGTGGGAAACCCTCGAGGAAAAAGCCACAGATCCCTTGATCCACGCGAAGGGAAGCGTGACACTGCTGCTACAGCTAGGGAGGAAATCGCATGTGCATGCCCCCACTCGAGATGCAGAATGACTTTCCTGGGGAGACTCCAGAAGTACCCCAAGATCCATGTCAGCACTGGAGAGGAATCCTCAGGTTCCAGCACCGACTCCACACAAGGTCTTAGGCCCCGGCATCAACGGTAGAGGAATCCTGAGTGGTCCCCGAGCAATTCGCATGGGGTCTGGACTTTTCTGAGGCCACCAGAGCGGGTCCCTGAGGTCCCCGTCGAAAGTCGAGGGCACCTGCCACAACTTGAGAAAATCCAGGAGGTTCTCCCCTCCAGGCGAGAGGAGGCCCATTTCTGCTGAGGCGTTTCGAGGCTAATCACACCTAACCTCTGGAACTTCCAAAGGGTCCTTCACACCCTTGCTGCTACTCAAGAAGTTCCCCGACATACCCGTCTACACTCAAGAGGAAGCACGAGAGTCCCGCCCACATCCAGAGTAGTCCCGCTTCCACCTCCTAGCTCGAGAGGAGGAATCCTTTCCCAGCGTGGTCGGGAAAGAATTCCCGGCGTTCCCGTCGCATCTCAAGAGGAGGCGCTCTCCACCGGAAAGGCAAGAGGAACCCCAGTGTCGTGCCACATTCCCAGAGTCCACCAGATGTCTCAGTCCATTCCAGGGAAAACTTTTTTCCCTGCACTGCCTCGATTTCAAGCTGAGGATCGACTCACACCACGGTGGGACGTGGGACATCCCTGTGGGAAAGCCTCGTGTGCAAGCCTCGTGGGAAAGCCTCGAGGGAAAGCCCCTGATCCCTTGATCCACGCGAAGGGAAGCGTGACACTGCTGCTACAGCTCGGGAGGATAGCGCACGTGCATGCCCCCTCTCGAGACAAGGACTGACTCCGCTGAGGAGACTCCAGAATTACCCCAAGATCCATGTCAGCAATGGAGAGGAATCCTCATGTTCTGCCACCGACTCCACACCAGGTCTTAGGCCCCGGCATTGACGGGAGAGGAATCCCGAGAGGCCTCCTAGCAACTCGCATGGGGACTGGCCTTTCCTGAGGCCAACAGAGCGGGTCCCTGAGGTCCCCGTCGTAAGTCGAGAGCACCTGCCGCAACTCGAGAAAATCCAGGAGATTCCCCCGCCAGGCGATATGAGGCCCATTTGTGCTGAGGCGTATCGAAGCTAATCACATCTAACGTCTGGAACTTCCAAAGGGTCCTTCACACCCTTGCTGCAACTCAAGGAGGTCCCCGACATACCCGTCTCCACTTGAGAGGAAGCTCGAGAGTCCCGACAATATCCAGAGTAGCCCCGTTTCCGCCCCCTAGCTCGAGAGGCGGGATCCATGCCCTGCGTGGTCGGGAAAGAATTCCTGGCGTTCCCGTCGCATGTCAAGAGGAGGCGCTCTCCACAGGAAAGGCGAGAGGAACTCCAGGGTCGTGCCACCATTTCCAGAGTCCCCCAGATGTCTCAGTCCACTCCAGGGAAACCTGTTTTCCCTGCACTGCCTCGACTTTCAAGCCGAGGATCGTCTCACACAATGGTGGCACGTGGGACAGCCCTGTGGGAAAGCCTCGTGGGAAAGCTTAGAAGGAAAGCCTCGAGCGAAAGCCACAGATCCCTTGATCCACGCGAAGGGAAGCGTGACACTGCTGCCACAGCTTGGGGGAAAGGGCACGTGCATGCCCCCACACGAGACGAGGACTGACTCCCCTGGGGAGACTCCAGAAGTACCTCATGATCCATGTCAGCACTGGAGAGGAATCCTCAGGTTCCGGCACTGACTCCACACAAGATCTTAGGCCCCGGCATCGACGGGAGAGGAATCCCGAGAGGCCCCCGAGCAACTCGCATGTGGACTGGCCTTTCCTGAGGACAACAGAGCGGGTCCCTGAGGTCCCCGTAGTAAGTCGAGAGCACCTGCTGCAACTCGAGAAAGTCCAGGAGGTTCTCCCCTTTAGGCCAGATGAGGCCCATTTCCGCTGAGGCGTCTCCAGGCTAATTACACCTAACACCTGGAACTTCCAAAGGGTCCTTCACACCCTTGCTGCAACTCAAGAAGTTCCCCGACCTACCCGTCTCCACTCGAGAGGAAGCACGAGAGTCCCGCCTACATCCAGAGGAGCCCCGTTTCCGCCTACTAGCTCGAGAGGAGGGATCCTTTCCCTGCGTGGTCGGGAAAGAATTCCCGGCGTTCCCATCGCATCTCAAGAGGAGGCGCACCCACAGGAAAGGCGAGAGGAACTCCAGGGTCGTGCCACATTCCCAGAGGCCCCAGAGTCTCAGTCCATTCCAGGGAAAACTGTTTTCCCTGCACTGCCTCGACTTTCAAGCCGAGGATTGACTCACACCACGGTGGCACGTGGGACATCCCTGTGGGAAAGCCTCGTGGGAAAGCCTCGTTGGAAAGCCTCGTGGAAAAGCCTCGTGGGAAAGCCTCGAGCGAAAGCCACAGATCCCCTGATCCACGCGAAGGGAAGAGCGACACTGCTGCTACAGCTCGGGAGGAAAGCGCAGTTGCATGCCCCCACTCGAGACGAGGACTGACTCCCCTGGGGAGACTCCAGAAATACCCCAAGATCCATTTCGGCACTGGAGAGGAATCCTCAGGTTCCAGCACCGGCTCCACACAAGGTCTTAGGCCCCGGCATCGACGGGAGAGGAATCCCCAGAGGTCCCCGAGCAACTCGCATGGGGACTGGCCTTTCCTGAGGCCACCAGAGCGGGTCCCTGAGGTCCCCGTCGTAAGTCGAGAGCACCTGCCGCAACTCGAGAAAATCCAGGAGGTTCTCTCCTCCAGGAGAGATGAGGCCCATTTCCGCTAAGGCATCTCGAGGCTAATCACACCTAACTTCTGGAACTTCCAGAGGTTCCGTCACACCATTGTGCAACTCAAGAAGTTCCCCGACATACCAGTCTCCGCTCGAGAGGATGCACGAGAGTCCTGCCCACATCCAGAGGAGCCCCGGTTCCGCCTCCTAGCTCTAGAGTAGGGATCCTTTCCCAGCGTGGTCGGGAAAGTATTACCGGTGTTTCCGTCGCATATCAAGAGGAGGCGCTCTTCTCAGGAAAGGCGAGAGGAAATCCAGGGTCGTGCCACCATTCCCAGAGTCCCCCAGATGTCTCAGTCCATTCCAGGGAAACCTCTTTTCCCTGCACTGCCTCGATTTTCAAGCCGAGTTTCGACTCACACCACGGTGGCACGTGGGACAGCCCTGTGGGAAAGCCTCATGGGAAAGACTCGAGGGAAAGCCCCTGATCCCTTGATCCACGCGAAGGGAAGCGTGACACTGCTGCTACAGCTCGGGAGGAAAGTGCACGTGCATGACCCCACTCGAGACGAGGACTGACTCCACTGGGGACACTCCAGACGTACCCCAAGATCCATGTCGGCACGGGAGAGGAATCCTCAGGTTCCGGCACCGACTCCACTCAATTTGTTAGGCCCCGGCATCGACGTGAGAGGAATCCCGAGAGGCCCCCGAGCAACTCGCATGGGGACTGGCCTTTCCTGAGGCCACCAGAGCGGGTCCCTGAGGTCCCCGTCGTAACTCGAGAGCACCTGCCGCAACTCGAGAAAATCCAAGAGGTTCTCCCCTCCAGGCGAGATGAGGCCCATTCCTGCTGAGGCGTCTCGGGCTAATCAGACCTAACCTCTGGAACTTCCAAAGGGTCCTTCACACACTTGCTGCAACTCAAGAAGTTGCCTGACATACCCGTCTCCACTCGAGAGGAAGCACGAGAGTCCCGCCCACATCCAGAGGAGCCCCGTTTCTGCCTCCTAGCTCGAGAGGAGTGATCCTTTCCCTGCGTGGTCGGGAAAGAATTCCCGGCGTTCCCGTCGCATCTCAAGAGGAGGCACTCTCCACAGGAATGGCGAGAGGAACTCCAGGGTCGTGCCACATTCCCAGAGTCCCCAGATGTCTCAGTCAATTCCAGGGAAACCTGTTTTCCCTGCACTGCCTGGACTTTCAAGCCGAGGATCGACTCACACCACGGTGGCACGTGGGACATCCCTGTGGAAAGCCTCGTGGAAAAGACTCGTGGGAAAGCCTCGAGGGAAAGCCCATGAGCCCTTGATCCACGCGAAGGGAAGCGAGACACTGCTGATACAGCTCGAGAGGAAAGCGCACGTGCATGTCCCGACTCGAGACGAGGGCTGACTCCCCTGGGCAGACTCCAGAAATACCTCAAGATCCATGTCAGCACTGGAGAGGAATGATCAGGTTCCGGCACCGACTCCACACAAGAATTTAGGCCCCGGCATCAACAGGAGAGGAATTCCGAGAGGCCCCTGAGCAACTCGCATGGGGACTGCCCTTTCCTGAGGCCACCAGAGCGGGTCCCTGAGGTCCCCGTCGTAACTCGAGAGCACCTGCCGCAACTCGAGAAAATCCAGGAAGTTCTCCCCTCCAGGCGAGATGAAGACCATTTCCGCTGAGGCGTCTCGAGGCTAATCACACCTAACATCTGGAACTCCGAAAGGGTCCTTCACACCCTTGCTGCAACTCAAGAAGTTCCCCGACATACCCGTCTCCACTCCAGAGGAAACACGAGAGTCCCGCCCACATCCAGAGGAGCCCCGTTTCTGCCTCCTAGGTCGAGAGGAGAGGATCCTTACCCTGAGTGGTCGGGAAAGAATTCCCGGCGTTCCCGTCGCATCTCAAGAGGAGGCGCTTTCCACAGGAAAGGCGAGAGGAACTCCAGGGTCGTGCCACCATTCCCAGAGTCCCCCAGATGTCTCAGTCCATTCCAGGGAAACCTGTTTTCCCTGCACTGCCTTTACTTTCAAGGCCGAGGATCGACTCACACCACGGGGCACGTGGAAGCCCTGTGGGAAAGCCTCGTGGGAAAGCCCGGGAAAGTCTCCTCGGAAAGTCTCGAGGAAAGCCACAGATCCCTTGATCCTCGCGAAGGGAAGCGTGACACTGCTGATATAGCTC
>NW_017196269.1:0-8567 GCF_001704415.2 Capra hircus
GGAGTTCCTCTCGCCATTCCCGTGGAGAGTGCCTCCTCTTGAGATGCGATGGGAACAGGGGAATTGTTTTCCGACCACGCAGGGAAAGGTCCCTCCTCTCGGGATAGGAGGCGGAAATGGGGCTCTTCTGGATGTGGGCCTGACTCTCGTGCTTCCTCTCGAGTGGAGACGGGTATGTCGGGGAACTTCTTGAGTTGCAGCAAGGGTGTGAAGGACCCTTTGGAAGTTCCAGATGTTAGATGTGATTAGCCTCAAAACGGCTCAGCGGAAATGGGCTCATCTCGCCTGGAGGGGAGAACCTCCTGGATTTTCTCGAGTTGCGCGGCAGGTGCTCTCGACTTACGACGGGGACCTCAGGGACCCGCTCTGGTGGCCTCAGGAAAGGCCAGTCCCCATGCGAGTTGCTCGGGGGCCTCTCGGGATTCCTCTCCCGTCGATGCCGGGGCGTAAGACCATGTGTGGAGTCGGTGTCGGAACCTGAGGATTCCTCTCCAGTGCTGACATGAATCTTGGGGTTCTTCTGGAGTCTCTAGAGTGGAGTCAGTCCTCGTCTCGATTGGGGCATGCACGTGCGTTTTCCTTCCGAGCTGTAGCAGCAGTGTCACTCTACCCTTCGCGTGGATCAAGGGATTCTAGGCTTTCCCTCAAGGCTTTCCTACGAGGATTTCCCACGAGGCTTTCCCACGAGACTTTCCACAGGGCTGTCCCACGTGCCACCGTGGTGTGAGTCGATCCTCGGCTTGAAAGTCGAAACAGTGCAGGGAAAACAGGTTTCCTGGAATGGACTGAGATCTTGGGGACTCTGGAATGGTGGCACACCCTGGAGTTCCTCTCTCCTTTCTGTGGAGAGCGCCTCCTCTTGAGATGCGACGGGAACGCGGGAATTTTTCCCCACCACGCAGGGAAAGGATCCCTCCTCTCGAACTAGGAGGCGGAAACGGGGCTCCTCTGGATGTGGGCGGGACTCTCGTGCTTCCTCTCGAGTAGAGACGGGTATGTCGGGGAACTTCTTGAGTTGCAGCAAGGGTGTGAATGACCCTTTGGAATTTCCAGATGTTATATGTGATTAGCCTCGAGACGCCTCAGGGGAAATGGGCCTCATCTCGCCTGGAGAGCAGAACCTCCTGGATTTTCTCGAGTTGCAGCAGGTGCTATCGACTTGCGATGGGGACCTCAGGACCCGCTCTTGTGGCCTCAGGAAAGACCAGTACCCATGCGAGTTGCTCAGAGTCTCTCGGGATTCCTCTCCCGTCGATGCCGGGGCTAAACCTCATGTGTAGTCAGTGCCGGAACCTGAGGATTCCTCTCCAGTGCTGACATGGATCTTGGTGTACTTCTGGAGTCTCCCAGGGGAGTCAGTCCTCGTCTTGAGTGAGGGCATGCACGTGCGATTTCCTCCCGAGCTGTAGCAGCAGTGTCACGCTTCCCTTCGCGTGCATCAAGGGATCTGTGGCTTTCCCTCGAGGCTATCCAGGAGCTTTCCATGAGCTTTCCCACAGGGCTGTCCACGTGCCACGTTGTCTGAGTCGATCCTCCGCTTGAAAGTCGACGCAGTGCAGGGAAAACCGGTTTCCCTGTAATGGACTGAGATATCTGGGGGATTCTGGGAATAGTGGCACGACCCTGGAGTTCCTCTCGCCTTTCCTGTGGAGAGCTCCTCCTCTTGAGATGCGACGGGAACACCGGGAATTCTTTCCCGACCACGCAGGGAAAGGATCCCTCCTCTCGAGCTGGAAGGCAGAAACGGGGCTCCTCTGGATGTGCCCGGGACTCTCGTGCTTCCTCTCGAGTGGAGACGGGTATGTCGGGAAACTTCTTGAGTTGCAGCAAGGGTGTGAAGGACCCTTTGGAAGTTCCAGATGTTAGATGTGTTTAGCTTCAAGACGCCTCAGCGGAAATGGGCCTCATCTCGCCTGGAGGGGAGAACCTCCTGGATTTTTTCGAGTTGCGGCAGATACTCTCAACTTACGACCGGGGACCTCAGGAACCCGCTCTGGTGGCCTCAGGAATGGCCAGTCCCCATGCGAGTTGCTCGAGGGCCTCTCGGGTTTCCTCTCCCGTCAATGCCGGGGCCTAAGACCTTGTGAGGAGTCAGTACCGGAAACTGAGTATTCCTCTCCAGTGCTGACATGCATCTTGGGGTACTTCTGGAGTCTCCCAGGGGAGTCAGTCCTCGTCTCGAGTGGGGGCATGAAAGTGCACTTTCCTCCCGAGCTGTAGGAGCACTGTCGCGCTTCCCTTCGCTTGGATAAAGTGATCTGTGGCTTTCCCTCGAGGCTTTCCCAGGAGGCTTTCCCACGAGGCTTTCCCACAGGGCTGTCCCACGTGCCACCGTGGTGTGAGTCGATCCTCGCCTTGAAAGTCGAGGCAGTGCAGGGAAAACAGGTTTCCCTGGAATGGACTGAGACATCTGGGGAACTCTGGAATGGTGGCACGACCCTGGAGTTCCTCAGGCCTTTCCTGTGGAGAGTGCCTCCTCTTGAGATGCGACGGGAACACCGGGAATTCTTTCCCGACCACGCAGGGAAAGGATCCCTCGTTTCGAGCTAGGAGGCAGAAACGGGGCTCCTCTGGAAGTGGGACGGACTCTCGTGCTTCCTCTTCAGTGGAGACGGGTATATCAGGGAACTTCTTGAGTTGCAGCAAGGGTGTGAAGGACCCTTTGGAAGTTCCAGATGTTAGATGTGATTAGCCTCAAGTCGCCTCAGCGGAAATGGGCCTCATCTTGCCTGGAGGGGAGAACCTCCTGGATTTCTCGAGTTGCGGCAGGTGCTCTCGACTTACGACGGGGACCTCAGGGACCCGCTCTGGTGGCCTCAGGAAAGGCCAGTCCCCATGCGAGTTTCTCGGGGGCCTCTCGGGATTCCTCTCCCGTCGATGCCGGGGCCTAAGATCTTGTGTGGACTCGGTGCCGGAATCTGAGGATTCCTCTCCAGTGCTGACATGGATCTTGGTGTACTTCTGGAGTCTCCCGAGAAGAGTCAGTCCTCGTCTCGGAGTGGGGACATGCACGTGCGCTTTCCTCCCGAGCTGTAGCAGCAGTGTCACGCTTCCCTTTGCTTGGATAAAGGGATCTGTGGCTTTCCCTCGAGGCTTTCCCACGAGGCTTTCCCACGAGGCTTTCCCACAGGGCTGTCCCAAGTGCCACCGTGGTGTGAGTCGATCCTCGGTTTGAAAGTCAAGGCAGTGTAGGGAAAACAGGTTTCCCTGGAATGGACTGAGACATCTGGGGGACTCTGGGAATGGTTGCACCACCCTGGAGTTCCTCTCGCCTTTTCTGTGGAGAGCGCCTCCTCTTGAGATGCGACGGAAACGCCGGGAATTCCTTCCCGACCACGCAGGGAAAGGATCCCTCCTCTCGAGCTAGGAGGCGGAAACGGGGCTCCTCTGGATGTGGGCGGAACTCTCGTGCTTGCTCTCGAGTGGAGACGGGTATTTCGGGTAACTTCTTGAGTTGCATCAAGGGGTGAAGGACCCTTTGGAAGTTCCAGAGGTTAGGTGTGATTAGCCTCGAGAAGCCTCAGCCCAATAGGGCCTCATCTCGCCTGGAGGGGAGAACCTCCTGGATTTTCTCGAGTTTGGCAGGTGCTCTCGACTTAAGATGGGGACCTCAGGGACCCGCTCTGGTGGCCTCAGGAAAGGCCCGTCCCCATGCGAGTTGCTTGAGGGCCTCTCGGGAATCCTCTCCCTTCGATGCCCGGGCCTAAGACCTTGAGTAGAGTCGGTGCCGGAACCTGAGGATTCCTCTCCAGTGCTGACATGGATCTTCGGGTACTTCCGGAGTCTCCCCAGGGGAGTCAGTCCTCGTCTCGCGTGGGGGCATGCACGTGCGCTTTCCTCGCGAGATGTAGCAGCCAGTGTCACGCTTCCCTTCGCGTGGATCAAGGGATCTGTGGCTTTCCCGCGGGGCTTTCCCACAGCGATGTCCCACGTGCCACAGTCGTGTGAGTCGATCCTCGCTTGAAAGTCGAGGCAGTGCAGGGAAAACAGGTTTCCCTGGAATGCACTGAGACATCTGGGTGACTCTGGAATGGTAGCACGACCCTAGAGTTCCTCTCGCATTTTCTGTGGAGAGCGCCTCCTCTTGAAATGCGACGGGAACGCCGGGAATTCTTTCCAGACCACGCAGGGAAAGGATCCCTCCTCTCGAGCAAGGAGGCGGACACGGGCTCCTCTGGATGTGGGCGGGACTCTCGTGCTTCCTCTCGAGTGGAGACGGGTATGCCCGGGAACGTCTTGAGTTGCAGCAAGGGTGTGAAGGACCCTTTGGAAGTTCCAGAGGTTCGGTGTGATTAGCCTCAAGACGCCTCAGCGGAAATGGGCCTCATCTCGCCTGGAGGGGAGAACCTCCTGGATTTTCTCGAGTTGCGGCAGGTGCTCTCGACTTACGACGGGACCTCAGGGCCTGCTCTGGTGGCCTCAGGAAAGGCCAGTCCCCATGCGAGTTGCTCGGGTGCCTCTCGGATTCCTCTCCCGTCGATGCCAGGGCCTAAAATCTTGTGTGGAGTCGGTGCCGAAACCTGAGCATTCCTCTCCAGTGCTGACATGGATCTTGGGGAACTTCTGGAGTCTCCTCATGTGAGTCAGTCCTCGTCTCGAGAGGGGAATGCACGTGCGCTTTCCTCCGAGCTGTAGCAGCAGTGTCACGCTTCCCTTCGCGTGGATCAAGGGATCTGTGGCTTTCCCTCGAGGATTTCCAACGAGGCTTTCCCACGAGGCTTTCCCACAGGGCTGTCCCACGTGCCACCCTGGTGTGAGTCGATCCTCGGCTTGAAATTCGAGGCAGTGCAGGGAAAACAGGTTTCCCTGAAATGGACTGAGACATCTGGGGGACTCTGGAATGGTGGCCCGACCCTGGAGTTCCTCTCGCCTTTCCTGTGGCGAGCGCATCCTCTTGAGATGCGACGGGAACGCCGGGAATTCTTTCCCGACCACGCAGGAAAGGATCCCACCTCTCGAGCTAGGAGGCGGAAACGGGGCTTCTCTGGATGTGGCGGGACTTTTGTGCTTCCTCTCGAGTGGAGACGGGTATGTCGGGGAACTTCTTGAGTTGCAGCCAGGGTGTGAAGGACCCTTTGGAAGTTCCAGATGTTAGGTGTAATTTGCCTGGAGGCGCCTCAGCGGAAATGGGCCTCATCTCGCCTGGAGGGGAGAACCTCCTGGATTTTCTCGAGTTGCGGCAGGTGCTCTTGACTTACGACGGGGACCTCAGGGACCCGCTCTGGTGGCCTCAGAAAGGCCAGTCCCCATGCGAGTTGCTCGGGGCCTTTCTGGATTCCTCTCCCGTCGATGCCGGGGCCTCAGATCTGGTGTGGTGCCGGTGCCGGAACCTGAGCATTCCTCTCCAGTGCTGACATGGATCTTGGGGTACTTCTGGAGTCTCCCCAGGGGAGTCAGTCCACGGCTCAAGTGGGGCCATGAAAGTGGTCTTTCCTGCAGAGCTGTAGCAGCAGTGTCACCCTAACCCTTCGCGTGGATCAAGGAATCAGGGTCTTTCCCTCGAGGCTTTCCCACGAGGCTTTCCCACGAGGCTTTCCCACAGGGCTGTCCCACGTGCCACCGTGGTGTGAGTCGATCCTCGGCTTGAAATTCGACCTAGTGCAGGGAAAACAGGTTACCCTGGAATGGACTGACACATCTGGGGGACTCTGGGAACGTGGCACGACCCTGGAGTTCCTCTTGCCTTTCCTGTGGAGAGCGCCTCCTCTTGAGATGCGAAGGGAACGCCGGGAATTCTTTCCCGAGCAAGCACTGAAAGGATACCTCCTCTCGAGCTAGGAGGCGGAAACGGGGCTCCTCTGGATGTGGGCGGGACTCTCGTGCTTCTTCTTGAGTGGAGACGGGTATGTCCGGGAACTTCTTGAGTTGCAGCAAGGGTGTGAAGGACCCTTTGGAAGTTCCAGATGTTAGATGTGATTAGCCTCGAGACGTCTCTGCGGAAATGGCCTCATCTCGCCTGGAGGGGAGAACCTCCTGGATTTTCTCGAGTTGGGGCAGGTGCTCTCGACTTACGACGGGGACCTCAGGGACCCGCTCTGGTGGCCTCAGGAAAGGCCAGTCCCATGCGAGTTGCTCGGGACCTCTCGGGACTTCTCTCCCTCGATGCCGGGGCCTAAGATCTTGTGTGGAGTGGTGCCGGAACCTGAGCATGCCTCTCCAGTGCTGACATGGATCTTGGGTACTTCTGGAGTCTCCCCAGGGAGTCAGTCCTCGTATCAAATGGGGGGCATGCACGTGCGCTTTCCTCCCGAGCTGTAGCAGCAGTGTCATGCTTCCCTTCGCGTGGATCAAGGGATCAGGGGCTTTCCCTCGAGGCTTTCCACGAGGCTTTCACACGAGGCTTTCCCCACAGGGCTGTCCCACGTGGACCGGTGGTGTGAGTCGATCCTCGCTTGAAGGTCGAGGCAGTGCAGGGAAAACAGTTTTCCCTGGAATGGACCTAGACATCTGGAGACTTTGGGAATGGTGGCACGACCCTGGAGTTCCTCTCGCCTTTCCTGTGGAGAGGCCTGCTCTTGAGATGCGACTGGAACGCCGGAATTCTTTCCCGACCACGCAGGGAAAGGATCCCTCCTCTCGAGTTAGGAGGCGAAACGGGGCTCCTCTGGATGTGTCGGGACTCTCGTGCTTCCTCTCGAGTGGAGACGGGTATGTCGGGAACTTCTTGAGTTGCAGCAAGGGTGTGAAGGACCCTTTGAAGTTTCAGAGTTAGGTGTGAATAGCCTCGAGACGCCTCAGCGGAAATGGGCTTCATCTCGGTTGGAGGGGAGAACCACCTCAATTTTCTCGAGTTGCGGCAGGTGCTCTCGACTTACGACGGGACCTCAGGACCGCTCTGGTGGCCTCAGGAAAGGCCAGTCCCCATGCGAGTTGCTCGGGGGCCTCTCGGGATTCCTTTCCCGTCGATGCCGGCTCCAAAGATCTTGTGTGGTGTCGTGCCAGAATCTGAGCATTCCTCTCCAGTGCTGACATGGATCTTGGGTATTTCTGTAGTCTCCTAGGGAGTAAGTCTCGTTTCGAGTGGGGGCATGCACGTGCGCTTTCCTACCGAGTTTTAGCAGCAGTGTCACGCTTCCCTTCGCTTGATCAAGGGAGCTGTGGCTTTCCGCGGGGCTTTCCCACAGGGATGTCCCACGTGCCACAGTTGTGTGAGTCGATCTCGCTTGAATGTCGAGGCAGTGCAGGAAAACCGGTTTCCTGGAATGGACTGAGACATCTTGGGGACTCTGGAATGGTGGCACGACCCTGGAGTTCCTCTCGCATTTCTGTGGAGAGCGCCTCCACTTGAAATGCGACGGGAACGCCGGAATTCTTTCCCGACCACGCAGGAATTGATCCATCCATCGAGCTTGGAGACCGGAACGGAATCTGGATGTGGCGGGACTCTCGTGTCTCTCGATGAACGGTATGTCGGGGAAATTCTTGAGTTGCAAAAGGTGTGAAGGACCCTTTGGAAGTTCCAGAGTTTAGGTGTGAATAGCCTCGTGACGCCTCAGCAGAAATGGGCCTCATCTCGCCTGGAGGGGAGAACCTCCTTGATTTTCTCGAGTTGCGGCAGGTGCTCTCGACTTACGATGGGGAAACTCAGGGACCTGCTCTGGTGGCCTCAGGAAAGGCCAGTCCCTTTGCGAGTTGCTCGGGGCCTTCGGGTTTCCTCTCCCGTCGATGCTGGGGCCTAAGACCTTGTGTGGAGTCAGTGCCGGAACCTGAGTATTCTCTCCACTGCTGACATGGATCTTGGGGTAATTCTGGAGTCTCCCCAGGGGAGTCAGTCCTCGTCTCGAGTGGGGGTATGCACGTGCGCTTTCCCCCGAGCTGTAGCAGCAGTGTCACGCTTCCCTTCGAGTGGATCAACGGATCTGTGGCTTACCCTCGAGGCTTTCCCACGAGGCTTTCCCACAGGGCTGTCCCACGTGCCACCTTGGTGTGAGTCAATCCTCAGCTTGAAAGTCGACGCAGTGCAGGGAAAACAGGTTTCTCTGGAATGGACTGAGACATCTGGAGGACTCTGGGAATGGTGGCACCACCTGGAGTTCCTCTGCCTTTCCTGTCTAGAGCGCCTCCTCTTGAGATGCGACGGAAACGCCGGGAATTCTTTCCCTAGCACGCAGGGAAAGGATCCCTCCGTCGAGCTAGGAGGCGGAAACGGGTCTCCTCTGGATGTGGGCGGGACTCTAGTGCTTCCTCTCGAGTGGGGACGGGTATGTCGGGGAACTTCTTGAGTTGCAAAAAAGGGTGTGAAGGACCCTTTGGAAGTTCCAGAGGTTAGGTCTGAATATCCTCGAGACGCCTCAGCGGAAATGGGCCTCATCTCGCCTGGAGGGAAGAACCTCCTGGATTTTCTCGAGTTGAAGCAGGTGCTCTCGACTTAACGGGACCACAGGGACCCGCTCTGGTGGCCTCAGGAAAGGCCAGTCCCCATGCGAGTTGCTCGAGGGCCTCTCGGGTTTCCTCTCCCGTCAATGCCGGGGCCTAAGACCTTGTGAGGAGTCAGTACCGGGAAACTGAGTATTCCTCTCCAGTGCTGACATGCATCTTGGGGTACTTCTGGAGTCTCCCCAGGGAGT
>NW_017196270.1:0-8567 GCF_001704415.2 Capra hircus
CCTGCACATGTCTCGTTGCTGGCGGAGGAGAGGTTGTATGAAACCTGTACGTCATCTCCATCACACTTTCTAGGCGTACCCACGGAGTCAGCTCTCTGGAGTGTGGGTATGCCAGCCAGGGGCCCTTGCGAACCTGGTGCTGCTCCGGCTGGACGCTTCCTTGGCTGGGGTGGCAATGGAAACCGCTGATAGGAAGCCTGCCTGTTGTGTCGCGTCCGCCTCGCCTCTGACAGCAGCCCTTCACTGCGTGGCAGCCTTCGGCGTGCGTGCAACCCACAGCCGCTAAGCCCTCCTCAAGGACCTTTGGGACCTAAGTCTGCAAAGGCAAGGCAGGGGTTAGAAGCTGAAGCCCAGGAAGGCCGCCGTGGGTTCGCTTTTCCACTGGGGAGGGAGCCTTAATAGCCAAGGCCAACAGTCGGCGCAAGCGGCTGCGACCTATGGCCAGAGCATCTTGCCGGTGCCAGCGAAGCTCTGCCAGAGTCGGGGGGCCTGGTGGGCCTTGAAAACGAGGAGCTAGAGATCTGCGTTACTGGTACGTCGCAACTTTAGCTCGTGTAGACAGGATTTCAGGGCTTGACGGACTTGGCTGCCTCCTCTGTTCGCCCCCGAGGAGAGCTCCGCTTCCCTGCTGGCCGTGTGCACTCGCCTATCAGGCGGGGCGCAGGGCTCCTCCAGCAGGTCTTGCCTCAGGGGCTGCTTCCCCTGAGTTGGGGCTGTGGGCAGGAACCCAGACACGCAGGATAAGGCCCCAAACACCTGCACATGTCTTGCTGGGAGGAGAGTGCTAGGGAACCTACGTCTCTCATACACTTTCTGGGCACCCAAGGAATCAGCCTCCGTGTGCGGGATGAAAACCCCAGCCAGGGGCCCTGGGAGCCTGTGCTCTCCGTTGGAGCTGAATCTGGGCGGCCAAGCAACCGCTGGAGGAGCCCTGCAGTTGCCCTTCCCTTCCCTCTGACAGATTCTCACTGCTGGAGCCCTTGGCAGTGTGCAACCCACCAGCCCCTAAGCCTCCTTAAGGAGGACTGGGACCTAAGTGCAAAGGCAAGGCAGGATTGAGCTGAGGCAAGAAGGCGCCAGTGCGACTCCAGGCTCCTGCAGCCTGCTCCTTCCTGGGGAGGGAGCCTAAAAGCAAGGCAAGTCTGGCAAGGCTAGCCCCGGCAGAGCATCCTCGCGCCAGAACTCTGCCAGATCGGGGCTCTGAGCAGAGCTAGAGCTCTGCCGTACTGGAGGCACTTAGCGTGCAAGCAGGGCTTTCCTCTTGACTGGGCTGCTGCTCCTCTCCCCGAGGAGGCTCGCTTCCCTGCTGGCTGTGCACTCGCCTATCAGGCGGCGGCGCAGGGCCTCCAGCAGGTCTTGCCTCAGGGGCTGCTTCCCCTGAGTTGGGGCTGTGGCAAACCCAGACACGCAGGATCAGGCCCCAAACACCTGCACATGTCTCTGCTGGGGAGGAGAGTGCTAGGGAACCTACGTCTGTCATACACTTTCTGGGGGCACCAAGGAATCAGCCTCCGTGTGTGCGGGGCTGAAAACCCCAGCCAGGGGCCCTGGAGCCTGGTGCTCTCGGTGCGGCGCTGATTCTAGGCGGCCTAGAAAACCGCTGGAGGAGCCCTGCAGTTGCCCTTCCCTTCCCTCTGACAGAGCTCTCACTGCTGAAGCCCTTGGCAGTGTGCAACCCACCACCCCCTAAGCCCTCCCCAACGACGCCTGGCACCTATGTGCAAAGGCAAGGCAGGATTGGAGCTGAGGCAAGAAGGCACCAGTGGCGTCTCCCAGGCTCCTCAGACAGCTCCTTCCTGGGGGAGGGAGCCTAAAAGCAAGGCAAGTCTGGCAAGGCGAGCCCCGGCCGAGCAGCCTCGCGCCCAGAAACTCTGCCAGATCGGGGCTCTGAGCAGCTAGAGCTCTGCCGTACTGGAGGCCCACTTAGCTCCGTGCAAGCAGGGCTTTCCTCTTGACTGGGCTCGGCTGCCTCCTCTTCTCCGAGGAGGCTCGCTACACTGCTGGCTGTGCTCTCGCCTATCAGCGGGCGCGCAGGGCTCCTCCAGCAGGTCTTGCCTCAGGGGCTGCTTCCCCTGAGTTGGGGCTGTGGGCCGGAACCCAGACACGCAGGATAAGGCCCCAACCACCTGCACATGTCTCTGCTGGGGAGGAGAGTGCTAGGGAACCTACGTCTCTCACACACTTTCTAGGCACCCAGGAGTCAGCCTCTGGGAGTGTGGGGATGCAAAACCCAGCCAGGGGCCCTTGGAACCTGGTGCTCTCCGTGCGGAGCTTTGTCTGGGCGGCCAAGAACCGCTGAAGGAGCCCTGCTGTTGCCCTTCGCTTCCCTCTGACAGAGCTTTCACTGCTGGAGCCCTTGGCAGTGTGCAACCCACCAGCCCCTAAGCCCTCCTCAAGGACGCTTGGGACCTAAGTGCAAAGGCAAGGCAGGGTAGAGCTGAAGCCAGGAAGGCGCCAGTGGCGTTTCCGAGCCTCACACAGCCTGCTCCTTCCTGGGGAGGGAGCCTTAAAGCAAGGCAAGTCTGCGCAAGGCTCGCCTATGGCAGAGCATCTTGGTGCCAGGAACTCTGCCAGATCGGGCCTCTGAACAGAGCTAGAGATCTGCCGTACTGGAGTCGCACTTAGCTTCGTGCAAGGATTTCAGCTTGACGGGGACTTGCTGCCTCCTCTTCCCCCGAGGAGGCTCGCTTCCCTGCTGGCTGTGCACTCGCCTATCAGGCGGGGGCGCAGGGCTCCTCCAGCAGGTCTTGCCTCAGGGGCTGCTTCCCCTGAGTTGGGGCTGTGGGCAGGAACCCAGACACGCAGGATCAGGCCCCAAACACCTGCACATGTCTCTGCTGGGGAGGAGAGTGCTAGGGAACCTACGTCTGTCATACACTTTCTGGGCACCCAAGGAATCAGCCTCCGTGTGTGCGGGGCTGAAAACCCCAGCCAGGGGCCCTGGGAGCCTGGTGCTCTCCGTGTGGCGCTGAATCTGGGCGGCCAAGCAACCGCTGGAGGAGCCCTGCAGTTGCCCTTCCCTTCCCTCTGACAGAATTCTCACTGCTGGAGCCCTTGGCAGTGTGCAACCCACCAGCCCCTAAGCTCTCCTTAAGGAGGACTGGGACCTAAGTGCAAAGGCAAGGCAGGATTGGAGCTGAGGCAAGAAAGGCGCCAGTGGCGACTCCCAGGCTCCTGCTGCCTGCTCCTTCCTGGAGAGGCAGCCTAAAAGCAAGGCAAGTCTGGGCAAGGCTAGCCCCGGCAGAGCAGCCTCGCGCCAGGAACTCTGCCAGATCGGGGCTCTGAGCAGAGCTAGAGCTCTGCCGTACTGGAGGCGCACTTAGCTCCGTGCAAGCAGGGCTTTCAACTTGACGGGGCTGGCTGCCTCCTCTTCCCCCGAGGAGGCTCGCTTCCCTGCTGGCTGTGCACTCGCCTATCAGGCGGGGGCGCAGGGCTCCTCCAGCAGGTCTTGCCTCAGGGGCTGCTTCCCTGAGTTGGGGCTGTGGGCAGGAACCCAGACACGCAGGATCAGGCCCCAAACACCTGCACATGTCTCTGCTGGGGAGGAGAGTGCTAGGGAACCTACGTCTGTCATACACTTTCTGGGCACCCAAGGAATCAGCCTCCGTGTGTGCGGGGCTGAAAACCCCAGCCAGGGGCCCTGGGAGCCTGGTGCTCTCGGTGCGGCGCTGATTCTAGGCGGCCTAGAAACCGCTGGAGGAGCCCTGCAGTTGCCCTTCCCTTCCCTCTGACAGAGCTCTCACTGCTGAAGCCCTTGGCAGTGTGCAACCCACCACCCCCTAAGCCCTCCCCAACGACGCCTGGCACCTATGTGCAAAGGCAAGGCAGGATTGGAGCTGAGGCAAGGAAGGCACCAGTGGCGTCTCCCAGGCTCGCTCAGACAGCTCCTTCCTGGGGAGGGAGCCTAAAAGCAAGGCAAGTCTGGGCAAGGCGAGCCCCGGCGAGCAGCCTCGCGCCAGGAAACTCTGCCAGATCGGGGCTCTGAGCAGAGCTAGAGCTCTGCCGTACTGGAGGCCCACTTAGCTCCGTGCAAGCAGGGCTTTCCTCTTGACTGGGCTCGGCTGCCTCCTCTTCTCCCGAGGAGGCTCGCTACACTGCTGGCTGTGCTCTCGCCTATCAGGCGGGCGCGCAGGGCTCCTCCAGCAGGTCTTGCCTCAGGGGCTGCTTCCCCTGAGTTGGGGCTGTGGGCAGGAACCCAGACACGCAGGATCAGGCCCCAACCACCTGCACATGTCTCTGCTGGGGAGGAGAGTGCTAGGGAACCTACGTCTCTCACACACTTTCTAGGCACCCACGGAGTCAGCCTCTGGGAGTGTGGGGATGCAAAACCCAGCCAGGGGCCCTTGGAACCTGGTGCTCTCCGTGCGGAGCTTTGTCTGGGCGGCCAAGAACCGCTGAAGGAGCCCTGCTGTTGCCCTTCGCTTCCCTCTGACAGAGCTTTCACTGCTGGAGCCCTTGGCAGTGTGCAACCCACCAGCCCCTAAGCCCTCCTCAAGGACGCTTGGGACCTAAGTGCAAAGGCAAGGCAGGGTAGAGCTGAAGCCAGGAAGGCGCCAGTGGCGTTTCCGAGCCTCACACAGCCTGCTCCTTCCTGGGGAGGGAGCCTTAAAGCAAGGCAAGTCTGCGCAAGGCTCGCCTATGGCAGAGCATCTTGGTGCCAGGAACTCTGCCAGATCGGGCCTCTGAACAGAGCTAGAGATCTGCCGTACTGGAGTCGCACTTAGCTTCGTGTAAGCAGGGATTTCAGCTTGACGGGGACTTGCTGCCTCCTCTTCCCCCGAGGAGGCTCGCTTCCCTGCTGGCTGTGCACTCGCCTATCAGGCGGGGGCGCAGGGCTCCTCCAGCAGGTCTTGCCTCAGGGGCTGCTTCCCCTGAGTTGGGGCTGTGGGCAGGAACCCAGACACGCAGGATCAGGCCCCAAACACCTGCACATGTCTCTGCTGGGGAGGAGAGTGCTAGGGAACCTACGTCTGTCATACACTTTCTGGGCACCCAAGGAATCAGCCTCCGTGTGTGCGGGGCTGAAAACCCCAGCCAGGGGCCCTGGGAGCCTGGTGCTCTCCGTGTGGCGCTGAATCTGGGCGGCCAAGCAACCGCTGGAGGAGCCCTGCAGTTGCCCTTCCCTTCCCTCTGACAGAATTCTCACTGCTGGAGCCCTTGGCAGTGTGCAACCCACCAGCCCCTAAGCCTCCTTAAGGAGACTGGGACCTAAGTGCAAAGGCAAGGCAGGATTGGAGCTGAGGCAAGAAGGGCCAGTGGCGACTCCCAGGCTCCTGCTGCCTGCTCCTTCCTGGGAGGAGCCTAAAAGCAAGGCAAGTCTGGGCAAGGCTAGCCCCCGGCAGAGCAGCCTCCGCCAGGAACTCTGCCAGATCGGGCTCTGAGCAGAGCTAGAGCTCTGCCGTACTGGAGTCACTTAGCTCCGTGCAAGCAGGGCTTTCCTCTTGACTGGGCTGCTGCCTCCTCTTTCCCGAGGAGGCTCGCTTACTGCTGGCTGTGCTCTCGCCTATCAGGCGGGCGCGCAGGGCTCCTCCAGCAGGTCTTGCCTCAGGGGCTGCTTCCCCTGAGTTGGGCTGTGGGCAGGAACCCAGACACGCAGGATCAGGCCCCAACACCTGCACATGTCTCTGCTGGGGAGGAGAGTGCTAGGGAACCTACGTCTCTCACACACTTTCTAGGCACCCCTCAGCCTCCGAGTGTGGGGATGAAAACCCAGCCAGGGGCCCTTGGAACCTGGTGCTCTCCGTGACTGTCTGGCGGCCAAGAACCGCAGGAGCCCTGCTGTTGCCCTTCCTTCCCTCTGACAATTTCACTGCTGGAGCCCTTGGCAGTGTGCAACCCACCAGCCCCTAAGCCCTCCTAAGGACGCTGGGACCTAAGTGCAAAGGCAAGGCAGGGTAGAGCTGAAGCCAGGAAGGCGCCAGTGGCCCAGCCTCACACAGCCTGCTCCTTCCTGGGAGGGAGCCTTAAAGCAAGGCAAGTCTGCGCAAGGCTCGCCTATGGCAGAGCAGCCAGGAACTCTGCCAGATCGGGCTCTGAACAGAGCTAGAGATCTGCCGTACTGGAGCGCACTTAGCTCGTAAGCAGGGATTTCACTTGACGGGGCTTGCTGCCTCCTCTTTCCCCGAGGAGGCTCGCTTCCCTGCTGGCTGTGCACTCGCCTATCAGGCGGGGGCGCAGGGCTCCTCCAGCAGGTCTTGCCTCAGGGGCTGCTTCCCCTGAGTTGGGGCTGTGGGCAGGAACCCAGACACGCAGGATCAGGCCCCAAAACACCTGCACATGTCTCTGCTGGGGAGGAGAGTGCTAGGGAACCTACGTCTGTCATACACTTTCTGGGCACCCAAGGAATCAGCCTCCGTGTGTGCGGGGCTGAAAACCCCAGCCAGGGGCCCTGGGAGCCTGGTGCTCTCGGTGCGGCGCTGATTCTAGGCGGCCTAGAAACCGCTGGAGGAGCCCTGCAGTTGCCCTTCCCTTCCCTCTGACAGAGCTCTCACTGCTGAAGCCCTTGGCAGTGTGCAACCCACCACCCCCTAAGCCCTCCCAACGACGCCTGGCACCTATGTGCAAAGGCAAGGCAGGATTGGAGCTGAGGCAAGGAAGGCACCAGTGGCGTCTCCCAGGCTCGCTCAGACAGCTCCTTCCTGGGGAGGGAGCCTAAAAGCAAGGCAAGTCTGGGCAAGGCGAGCCCCCGGCCGAGCAGCCTCGCGCCAGAAACTCTGCCAGATCGGGCTCTGAGCAGAGCTAGAGCTCTGCCGTACTGGAGGCCCACTTAGCTCCGTGCAAGCAGGGCTTTCCTCTTGACTGGGCTCGGCTGCCTCCTCTTCTCCCGAGGAGGCTCGCTACACTGCTGGCTGTGCTCTCGCCTATCAGGCGGGCGCGCAGGGCTCCTCCAGCAGGTCTTGCCTCAGGGGCTGCTTCCCCTGAGTTGAGGCTGTGGGCGGGAACCCAGACACGCAGGATAAGGCCCCAACCACCTGCACATGTCTCTGCTGGGGAGGAGAGTGCTAGGGAACCTACGTCTCTCACACACTTTCTAGGCACCCACGGAGTCAGCCTCTGGGAGTGTGGGGATGCAAAACCCAGCCAGGGGCCCTTGGAACCTGGTGCTCTCCGTGCGGAGCTTTGTCTGGGCGGCCAAGGAACCGCTGAAGGAGCCCTGCTGTTGCCCTTCGCTTCCCTCTGACAGAGCTTTCACTGCTGGAGCCCTTGGCAGTGTGCAACCCACCAGCCCCTAAGCCCTCCTCAAGGACGCTTGGGACCTAAGTGCAAAGGCAAGGCAGGGGTAGAGCTGAAGCCAGGAAGGCGCCAGTGGCGTTTCCGAGCCTCACACAGCCTGCTCCTTCCTGGGGAGGGAGCCTTAAAGCAAGGCAAGTCTGCGCAAGGCTCGCCTATGGCAGAGCATCTTGGTGCCAGGAACTCTGCCAGATCGGGCCTCTGAACAGAGCTAGAGATCTGCCGTACTGGAGTCGCACTTAGCTTCGTGTAAGCAGGGATTTCAGCTTGACGGGGACTTGCTGCCTCCTCTTCCCCCGAGGAGGCTCGCTTCCCTGCTGGCTGTGCACTCGCCTATCAGGCGGGGGCGCAGGGCTCCTCCAGCAGGTCTTGCCTCAGGGGCTGCTTCCCCTGAGTTGGGGCTGTGGGCAGGAACCCAGACACGCAGGATCAGGCCCAAACACCTGCACATGTCTCTGCTGGGGAGGAGAGTGCTAGGGAACCTACGTCTGTCATACACTTTCTGGGCACCCAAGGAATCAGCCTCCGTGTGTGCGGGGCTGAAAACCCAGCCAGGGGCCCTGGGAGCCTGGTGCTCTCGTGCGGCGCTGATTCTAGGCGGCCTAGCAACCGCTGGAGGAGCCCTGCAGTTGCCCTTCCCTTCCTCTGACAGAGCTCTCACTGCTGGAGCCCTTGGCAGTGTGCAACCCACCAGCCCCTAAGCCCTCCCAAGGACGCCTGGGACCTAAGTGCAAAGGCAAGGCAGGATTGGAGCTGAGGCAAGGAAGGCACCAGTGGCGTCTCCCAGGGCTCCGCTCAGCCTGCTCCTTCCTGGGGAGGGGAGCCTAAAAGCAAGGCAAGTCTGGGCAAGGCCGAGCCCGGCAGAGCAGCCTCGCGCCAGAACTCTGCCAGATCGGGGCTCTGAGCAGAGCTAGAGCTCTGCCGTACTGGAGGGCACTTAGCTCCGTGCAAGCAGGGCTTTCAGCTTGACGGGGCTTGCTGCCTCCTCTTCTCCCGAGGAGGCTCGCTTCCCTGCTGGCTGTGCACTCGCCTATCAGGCGGGGGCGCAGGGCTCCTCCAGCAGGTCTTGCCTCAGGGGCTGCTTCCCCTGAGTTGGGGCTGTGGGCAGGAACCCAGACACGCAGGATCAGGCCCCAAACCACCTGCACATGTCTCTGCTGGGAGGAGAGTGCTAGGGAACCTACGTCTGTCATACACTTTCTGGGCACCCAAGAATCAGCCTCCGTGTGTGCGGGGCTGAAAACCCCAGCCAGGGGCCCTGGGAGCCTGGTGCTCTCCGTGTGGCGCTGAATCTGCGGCGCTGATTCTAGGCGGCCAGAAACCGCTGAGGAGCCCTG
>NW_017196271.1:0-8567 GCF_001704415.2 Capra hircus
TGGATTATCTTGAGTTGGAGCAGGTGCTCTCGTCTTAGGATGGGGACCTCAGGACCCCGCTCCTGTGGCCTCAGAAAAGGCCAGTGCCCATGGAGTTGCTAGGGGCCTCTCAGGATTCCTCTCACGGCGATGCGGGCCTAAGACCTTGTGTGGAGAGCCCGAGCGGAGGCGACGCGGAGCGTTTCGGTTCTCAGTGCCTGGGGCACCGGTGTGTGTGGTGTGAGGCTGCGGCGGAGCCTCTACACTGAAGGTGCGAGAGGTTGGCAGCTTCGATTGAAGCACATCGAGCGGCGACAGCAGTGAAAAGTCATGAGGCGACAGCGGCGAGGAGAACTACGGCGAGGGGGAATCCCGTTCTGCTTCCAGAAGCGGAAGTGCTCATGGATCTGGGAAATCTGCAAGTCATACCCCTGCAAGGTCTCGCTCCAAGGAAGATTCCAGGCGTTCCAGATCAAAGTCCAGGTCCAGATCGGAATCTAGGTCTAGATCCAGAAGAAGTTCTCGAGGCATTATACAAGGTCACGATCTCGTCCGGTCGTCCCATAGAAGATCTCGTAGCAGATCTTACAGCAGAGATTTATCGAAGACGGCATAGCCACAGTCATTCTCCCATGTCTACTCGCTGGCGTCATGTTGGGAATCGGGCAAATCCTGATCCTAACTGTTGTCTTGGAGTATTTGGATTGAGCTTGTATACTACAGAAAAGAGATCTAAGAGAAATGTTCTCTAAATATGGCCCAATTGCTGATGTATCTATTGTATATGACCAGCAGTCTAGACGTTCAAGAGGATTTGCCTTTGTATACTTTGAAAATGTAGATGATGCCAAGGAAGCAAAAGAGTGTGCCAATGGAATGGAGCTTGATGGATGTAGGATCAGAGTTGACTTCTCCATAACGAAAAGACCACATACTCCAACAGCAGGAATTTACATGGAGACCTACCTATGGCAGCTCACGCCGTCGAGATTACTATGACAGAGGATATGATCGAGGCTATGATGATCGGGACTATTACAGCAGATCGTACAGAGGAGGAGGAGGAGGAGGAGGAGGATGGAGCTGCTCAAGACAGGATCAGAAATACAGAAGACGGTCACCTTCTCCCTACTATAGTCGTGGAGGATACAGATCACGTTCCAGATCTCGATCATACTCACCTCGTCGCTATTAAAGCATGAAGATGAAGACTTTCTGAAAACCTGCCCTAGAGTTGGGATATTGTTTGTGGACAATATTTTTTATTGTCTCCTGTTTAAAAAGTGAACAGTGCCTGGTGAAGTTAGGTGACTTTTACACCTTTTATGATGACTACTTTTGGTGGAGTTGAAATGCTGTTTTCATTCTGCATTTGTGTATTCGGCTTTGTTCAAAGTTAAGTGTTTTCAGAAAAGTATGTTTTACATGAATTTTTTTACAGTCTAAAATTTTTGACTGCTGAGAAGTTTCTATTGTACAGAACTTCATTTAAATGGTTTTCTACTGAATACAGGGTATTCTGAAGATTGAAGCCTGTGTGTAAAATGCTACCAAATGGCAAAAAGCAACAATAACGTTTGGTTTTTACTTTTCTTTCTAACATATCAATGCTTAGGAGAACTGTTCTGATTAGATTGTCAGTAGTAAATTAAAGAAAAAAATGCCCGTTTTCCTCGAGTCCATGAAACATACCATACTTAATATACCTGCAGTTAAGTGATAAAAATTACGCTCTGTAACTCTATACTGCTAGTGTTAAAAACTAAAGATCTTTCAATACAGCAAATGCTTAATTCTTATATAAATGTGACTTTGACAGCCTTTATGTAATCTGTATTATACATAGCAGGGAATAAGATGAGTTGCACAATGTATGCCTTAAAAAGGCTATTTCTTAAAGCTGTTAGAAGGGGATAATGGTATTTCAATTAGTAATCAGCAAGTGAAAATAATATTCCACCACAAATGTACTCTTGTTCTTCTAGCTTTTAAGACTATATGGAAAAACTGGGTGCTTCAGAGTTTTGAGAAAAAAGAAGGGAACACTACACCTGTGTTGTGGATGATCTGAAGACTTTGCCTGTTCGTTTTTTAAATACTACTTTCAGGTTCTTCTTACCAAAGGAGGCCCAATTTCACTCAAAAGTTTTGAGAACTGTGTTTAAATAAATGCAAAGAAAAGAGTAAAAAGGAAAGAAAAAAAAGACCTTGTGAGGAGTTGGGGCAGGAACCTGAGGATTCCTCTACAGTGCTGACATGGATCTTGGGGTACTTCTGGAGCCCCCCAGGGAAGTCAGTCTTCGTCTCGAATGGGGGCATGCACGTGCGCTTTCCTCCCGAGCTGTAGCAGCAGTGTCACACTTCCGGTCGCGTGGATCAAGTGATCTGTGGCTTTTCCCCAGGCTTTACCACGAGGCTATCCCAGAGGGCTGTCCCACATGCCGCCGAGGTGTGAGTCGAACCTGGGCGTGAAAGTCGAGGCAGTGCAGGGAAAACAGGTTCCTCTGGAATGGACTGAGACATCTAGGGGACTCTTGGAATGGTGGCACGACTCTGGAGTTCCTCTCGCATTTCCTGTGGAGAGCGCTCCACTTGAGATGCGACGGAACGCCGGGAATTCTTTCCCGACGAAGCAGGGAAAGGATCCCACATCTCGAGCTACGAGGCGGAAAGGGGCTCCTCTGGATGTGGGCGGGACCCTCGTGCTTCCTATCGAGAGGAGACGGGTATGTCGGGGAACTTCTTGAGTTGCAGCAAGGGTGTGAAGGACCCTTTGGAAGTTCCAGAGGTTAGGTGTGATTAGCCTCCAGACGCTTCAGCGGAAATGGGCTTCATCTCGCCTGGAGGGGAGAACCTCCTGGATTTTCTCGAGTTGCGGCAGGTGCTCTCGACTTACGACGGGGACCTCAGGGACCCGCTCTGGTGGCCTCAGGAAAGGCCAGTCCACATGCGAGTTGCTAGGGGCCTCTCGGGATTCCTCTACCATCGATGCCGGGGCTTAAGACCTTGTGTGGAGTCGGTGCCGGAACCTGAGGATTCCTCTGCAGTGCTGACATGGATCTTGGGGTACTTCTGGAGTCTCCCCAGGGAGTCAGTCCTCGTTTGAGTGGGCGCATGCACGTGCGATTACCTCCGGAGCTGTGGCAGCAGTGTCATGCTTCCTTCGCCTGGATCAAGGGATCTGTGGCTTTCCCACGAGGCTTTCCCACAGGGCTATCCCACGTGCCACCGTGGTGTGAGTCGATCGATGGCTTGAAAGTCAACGTAGTGCAAGGAAAACAGGTTTCCCTGGAATGGACTGAGACATCTGGCGAATCTGGAATGGTGGCACGACCCTGGACTTCCTCTCGACTTTCCTGTGGAGAGCGCCTCCTCTTGAGATGCGACGGGAACGCCGGGAATTCTTTCCCGACCACGGAGGGAAAGGATCCCTCCTCTCGAGCTAGGAGGCGGAAACGGTGCTCCTCTGTATGTGGGCGGACTCTCGTGCTTCCTCTCGAGTGGAGACGGGTATGTCGGGGAAATTCTGGATTTGCAGCAAGGGTGTAAAGGACCCTTTGGAAGTTCCAGAGGTTAGGTGTGATTAGCCTCGAGACGCCTCAGCGGAAATGGGCCTAATCTCGCCTGGAGGGGAGAACCTCCTGGATTTTCTCGAGTTGCGGCAGGTGCTCTCGCCTTTCGATACGGACCTCAGGGACCCGCTCTGGTGGCCTCAGGAAAGGCCAGTCCCCATGCGAGTTGCTCGGGGCCTCTCGGATTCCTCTCCCGTTGATGCCGGGGCCTAAGACCTTGTGTGGAGTTGGTTCTGGAACCTGAGGTTTCCTCTCCATTGCTGACATGGATCTTGGGGTACTTTGGAGTCTCCCCAGGGGAGTCAGTTCTTGTCTCGAGTGGGGGGCATGCACGAGCGCTTTCCTCCCGAGCTGGAGCAGCAGTGTCACGCTTCCCTTCGAGTGGATCAAGGGATCAGTGGCTTTCCGAGGCTTTCCCACGACGCATTCCCAGGAGGCTTTCCCACAGGGCTGTCCCACGTGCCACCGTGGTGTGAGTCGCTCCTCGGCTTGAAAGTCGAGGCAGTGCAAGGAAAACTGTTTTCCCTGGAATGGACTGAGACATCTGGGGGAATCTGGGAATGGTGGCACGAACCTGGAGTTCCTCTCGCCTTTCCTGTGGAGAGTGCCTTCAGATGTGACGGGAACGCCGGGAATTCTTTCCCCGCGCACGCAGGGAAAGGATTCCTCCTCTCGAGCTTTGAGGCGGAATCGGGCTCCTCTGGATGTGGGCAGGACTCTCCTGCTTCCTCTCGAGCGGAGACGGGTATGTCGGGGATCTTCTTGAGCTGCAGCAAGGGTGTGAAGGACCCTTTGGAATTTACCGAGGCTGGTGTGATTAGCCTCGAGACGCCTGTGCGGAAATGGGCCTCATCTCGCCTGGAGGGGAGAACCTCCTGGATTTTCTCGAGTTGCGCCAGGTGCTCTCGACTTACGACGGGGACCTCAGGGACCGCTTTGGTGGCCTCAGGAAAGGCCAGTCCCCATGCGAGTTGCTCGGAGCCTCTCGTGATGTCTCTCCCTCTCCAGTGTGTCTTGAATCTTGACTGGCCTTTCCTGAGGCCACCAGAGCGGGTCCCTGGGTCCCCGTCGTAAGTCGAGAGCACCTGCCGCAACTGGAGAAAATCAAGGATGTTCTCCCTCCAGGCAAAATGAAGCCTATTTCCGCTGACACATCTCAAGGCTAAGCACACTTAAACTCTGGAACTTCCAAAGGGTCCTTCACACCCTTGCAGCAAATCAAGAAGTTCCCCGACATACCCGTCTCCACTCAAGAGAAAGCACGATAGTTCCGCCGCATCCAGAGGAGCCCCGTTTCCCCTCATAGCTCGAGAGGAGGATCCTTTCCCTGTGCTGTCGGGAAAGAATTCCCGGCGTTCCCGTCGCATCTCAAGAGGAGGCGTTCTCCACAGGAAAGGTGAGAGGAACTCCAGGGACATGCCACCATTCTCCGAGTCCCCCAGATGTCTCAGTCTATTCCAGGGAAACCTGTTTCCCCGCACTGACTCGACTTTCAAGCCAAGGATCGACTCACACCACTGTGGCACGTGGGACAGCCCTGTGGCAAAGCCTCGTGGAAAGCCTCGTGGGAAAGCCTTGAGGGAAAGCCACAGATCCCTTGATCCACGCAAAGGTAAGAGCGACACTGCTGCTACAGCACGGGAGGAAAGCGCACGTGCATGCCCCCACTCGAGACGAGGACTGACTCCCCTGGGGAGACTCCAGAAGTACACCAAGATCCATGTCAGCACTGGAGAGGAATCCTCAGGTTACTGCACCGACTCTATGTAAGGTCTGAGGCCCCGGCATCGACGGAGAGGAATCCGGAGAGGGCCCCGAGCAACTCGCATGGGGACTGGAATTTCCTGAGGCCACCAGAGCGGGTCCCTGAGGTCCCCATCGTAAGTCGAGAGCACCTGCCGCAACTCGAGAAAATCCAGGTGGTTCTCCCCTCCAGGCAAGATGAGGCCCGTTTCCCCTGAGGTGTCTCGAGGCTAATCACACGTGACCTCTGGAACTTCCAAAGAGTCTTTCACAGTCATGCTGCAACTCAAGAAGTTCCCCGACATACCCGTCTCCACTCAAGAGGAAGCACGAGTGTCCCGGCCACATCCAGAGGAGCTCCGTTTCCGGCTCGTAGCTCGAGATGTGCGATCCTTTCCATGATTGGTCGGGAAAGAATTCCCGGCATTCCCATCGCATCTCAAGAGGAGGCGCTCTCCAAAGGAAAGGGGAGAGGAACTGCAGGGTCGTGCCACCATTCCGAGACTCACCCAGATGTCTCAGTCCATTCCACAGGAACCTGTTTTCCCTGCACTGCCTTGGCCTTCATGCCGAGGATCGACTCACACCACCGTCACACGTGGGACAGCCCTGTGGGAAAGCCTAGTGGGAAAGACTCGAGGGAAAGACACAGATCCCTTGGTCCAGGGATGGGGAAGCGTGACACTGCTGCTACAGCATGGGAGGAAATGTCACGCTCATGCCCCACTCGAGACGAGGCCTGACTCCCTTGTGGAGACTCGAGAAGTACCACAAAATCCATGTCAGCACTGGAGAGGAATCTTAGGTTCCGGCCCCGACTCCACACAAGGTCTTAGGCCCCGGCATCGACGGGAGAGGAATCACGAGAGGCCCCTAGCAACACGCATGATGACTGGCGTTTCCTGCGGCCGCCAGAGCGGGTCCCTGAAGTCCCTGTCGTAACTCGAGAGCACCTGCTGAAACTCGGGAATATCCAGGAGCCTCTCCATTCCAGGCGACATGAGGCCCATTTCTGCTGAGGCATCTCGAGACTAACCACACCTAACCTCTGGAACTTCCAAAGGGTCCTTCACACCCTTGCTGCAACTCAAGAAGTTCCCCGACATACCCGTTCCTCTTCACATTTATCCATAATGGTGGTGTCATCTGCATATCTAAGTTTATTGATATTTCTACAGGCAATCTTGATTCCAGCTCATGTATCTTCCATCCCAGCATTTTTTCATGATGTACTCTGCATAGAAGTTAAATAAACAGGGTGACAATATACAGCCTTTGCATACTCTTTTCCTTTTTGGAACCAGTCTGTTGTTCCATGTCCTACTCTACTGTTGCTTCCTGACCTTCATCCAGATTTCTCAAGAGGCAGGTTAGGTGGTCTGGTATTCCCATCTCTTTCAGAATTGTGGCTAAAACAACAGTATAAGGACCTTTCCGATGTCAGGCCAAGGAATTGTGTTTCCAGTCATTGAGCCACACCTGATCACTGAGCACAAATTCATGAATCTGTTCCTCAAGGGGGAATGATATTCTTTTTTATACAAACTTAGTTACCTGATTTATTACCTTACCTAATTGTTCCATCTGCTGTGAAATCCCACCCCTTACTTGTGGCAAATCTGCTAACACCTGCCTCACTGTGGGAGGGGTCTCCCATAGAAAATTTCATAAGGACAACAACTATCGGAACGTGCGGTTACCCGTAATATGAGTAAGTCTGCCGGAAGCAAGCCCATCCATGTACAGTCAGTCTCTATGATCCATTTTGAAAGTGTCTCTTCAAGAGTTTGGTTGTTTCTTTCCACCATTCCAGAACACTGGGGCCTATATGCTGTATGTAATTTCCACTGATATTTAGAGCTTCACATACCTGTTAATTAACGCGGCTACAAAGACAGGGCCATTGTCGGATTCTATACTGGTTGGAAACCCAAGTCTGGGAATTATTTCTCAAATCAGCGAGCTACTTCGTTTTCTTTTTCAGATCAGGTAGGGAAGGCCTCTGCCCAACCGGAGAAGGTACCTACTATTCTAGTAAGTCATGATAAACAGGTGACTGCCTTTGCTTCCCCGAAGGACACTCGCTTTCCCTGCATCCTGAGAACTCACGTCTCAGCCAGTTGGAAAAGCGCTTCTTGGAGGTCATTATTCAGGGGCAACTTCCCCTGGAGCCCGGGCCATAGGGAGCGGCTCCACACTCCAGGGAAAGGCAGAGCCACAGCCACACATCTGTCCCATCCCCTTTGCTCTGTAGGAGAGCTCTAGTGAGCCTAGGTCTGTCAGGAAAATTCTTGGCTCCTATGGGGACACATTCTATGTGTGAAACTGCATCCAGGACCTAGGGGCCACAGGGGCGCTGTTTCTCTCGGGGGCAGGGGGTGGGGGGCCTGAAGCAGTGCGGCCCAGCAACAGCTTCCACATCCATCCAATTGCTCTTTTCTTACCTCTGATAGAACTAGCTTTGTTCCAGCCTTTGGCAATTTGGAGGCAAGCGGCCCCCCTTCCTCCCCAAGGAGGCATGGGACCTAATTTGAGTGGAAAGGCCCTCACGGAGCTGAACCCAGGAAGCACCCAGTCATGTCTGACACATTCCTGCATCCTGCTTCTTCATGAGCAATACCGCTATAAGCTAGGAATGTCTTTCCAAGGCTCAGAAAGGACAGGGGAGATGCATGGTGCTGCCTCTGGAATTTCGGTCCTCTGAGCAGACCTGGAGGTCTCCCCTTGAAGAAGCTAACCAGTTTCTTCCAAATACAGGCTTGCAAACACACACTGGGTGGCTGCCTCTTCTTCCCTGAAGGACGATCACTTTCCCCGCATCCTGTGAACTCTGCATCCCAGCCTGCTGGAAAAGCGCTTCTTGGAGGTCATTTTTCAGGGACAATTTTCCCTGGAGCCCGGGGCTGTAGGGAGGGCCCCATGCTCGCTGTGAAAGGCAGAGTCACATCCACAGTCTGTTCTACCCCTTTTGCCCTGTGGGAGAGCTCTAGTGAGCCTAGGTCTGTCAGGGAAAATTCTTGGCTCCTATGGGGAACACCCTGTGTGTTAACCTGCATATCGGACCTAGGGGCCACAGGGCGCCTGTTTCCTCTCGGGGGGACCCTGAAGTGGTGCGGCCCAGCACAGCCTGAACATCCATCCGATTGCTCTTTTCTTCCTTCTGATACAGCTAGCTTTGCTTCTCGCTTGGCATTTCGGAAGCCAGGGGAGCCCCACCGCTGTTGTCCTGGGGTCTATTGGAGGTACCGGGTCTATTGGACCCCAGCATGACCC
>NW_017196272.1:0-8567 GCF_001704415.2 Capra hircus
GGGAGACTCCAGAAGAGCCCCAATATCCATGTCAGCACTGCAGAGGAAACCTCAGGTTCCGGCCCCGAACCCACACAAGTTGTTCGGCCCGGGCATCAACAGGAGAGTTATCAAGAGAAGCCCCCCAGCATCTGGCATGGGGACTGGCCTTTTGATGAAGCCACCAGAGCGGTCCCTGACGTCCCCGTCGTAAGTCGGGAGCACCTGCCGCAACTCGAGAAAATCCAGGAGGTTCTCCCCTCCAGGCGAGATGAGGCCCATTTCCAATGAGGTGTCTCGAGGCTAATTACATCTAATCTCTGGAACTTCCAAAGGGTCCTTCACACCCTTGCTGCAACTCAAGAAGTTCCCCGACATTTCCATCTCCACTCGAGAGGAAACACGAGGGTCCTGCCCACATCCAGAGTAGCCCCGTTTCATCCTCCTAGCTAGAGATGAGGGATCCTTTCCCTGCTTGGTCGGGAAAGAACTTCCGGCATTCCCGTCGCATCTCAGGTGGAGGCGCTCTCCACAGGAAGGGAGAGAGGAACTCCATGGTCGTGCCACCATTTCAAGCGTCCCCAGATGTCTCAGTCCATTCCAGAGGATCTTGTTTTTACAGAGTGCCTAAACTTTCATGCCGAGGATCGCCTCACACCACGGTGGCACGGGGGACAGCCCTGTGGGAAAGCCTCGTGGGAAAGCCTCTAGGAAAAGCCTAGAGGAAAAGCCACAGATCCATTGATCCACGCGACGGGAAGCATGACACTGCTGCTACAGCTCGGGAGGAAGGGGCATGCGCATGCCCCCACTCGAGACGAGGACTGATTCCCTTGGGAGACTTCAGAAGTATCCCAAAAACATGTCAGCACTGGAGAGGAATACTCAGGTTCTGGCCCCCACTCCACACAAGGTCTTGGGCCCGGCATCTACCGGTGAGGAATCCCGAGAGGCCCTCTAGCAACTCAGCATGGGGAACTGGTCTTTCCTAAGGCCAACAGAACGGGTCCCTGAGGTCCCCGTCGTAAGTCGAGAGCACCTGCCACAACTCGAGAAAATGAAGGAGATTCTCCCCTTCAGGCGAGATGAAGCCCATTTCCACTGAGACGTCTCGAGGCTAATCACACCTAACCTCTGGAACTTCCAAAGGGTCCTTCACACCATAGCTGCAACTCAAGAAGTTCCACGAGAGACCCGTCGCCACTACATAGGAATCACCAGGGTACCACCCACATCCAGAGGAGCCCCAATTCCCCCTCCTAGCTCAATGTGAGGGATCCTTTCCCTGATTGGCCGGGAAAGAATTCCTGTCGTACCTGTCGCATCTCAAGAGGAGGCACGCTCCACAAGAAAGGTGAGAGGAACTCCAGGGTCGTTCCACCATTCCAAGAGTCCCCCAGATGTCTCAGTCCTTTCCAGAGGAACTTGTTTACCCTGCACTGCCTCGACGTTCACGCGGAGGACCGACACACACGATGGTGGCACGTGGGACAGCCCTGTGGGAAAGCCTCGTGGAAAGCCTCGAGGGAAAACAAGAAACCCCTTGATCAACCCAACGGGAAAATTGACTCTGCTCCTAATGCTCTCGGAGAAAAGCGCACACGCGCATGCCCCCATTGGAGACGAAGATGACTCCCCTGTGGAGACTCCAGTAGTACCCCAAGATCCATGTTAGCACTGGAGAGGAAACCTCAGGTTCGGGCACCGACTCCAAACAAGGTCTTAGGCCCCGTCATCGACCGGAGAGGAATCCCGAGAGGCCCCTTAGCAACTCGCAAGTCGACTGGCATTTCCTGAGTGGACCAGAGCGGGTTACATAAGTCCCGGTCGTAACTGGAGAGCACCTGCTGAAACTCGAGAAAATCCAGGAGGTTCTCCCCTGCAGGCGAGATGAGGCCCATTTCCGCTGAGGCGTCTCGGAGTCTAATCACACCTAACCTCTGGAACTTCCAAAGGGTTCCCTCACACCCTTGCTGCAACTCAAGAAGTTCACCGACATACCCCGTCTCCACACGAGAGGAAGCACCAGAGACCCGCCCACATCCAGAGGAGCCCCGTTTCCGCCTCCTAGCTCTAGAGGAGGGATCCTTTCCCTGCGTAGACAGGAAAGAATTCCTGGGCGATCCTGGCGCATCTCAAGAGGAGGCGCTCTCCACAGGAAAGGCGAGAGGAACTCCAGGGTCGTGCCACCATTCCCAGAGTCCCCCAGATGTCTCAGTCCATTTCAGGGAAACCTGATTTCCCTGCACTGCCTCGAATTTCTAGCCGAAGATCGACTCACACCACGATGGCACATGAAACAGCCCTGTGGGAAAGCCTCGTGGGGAAAGCCACGAGGGAAAGCCACAGATCCCTTGATCCATGCAAAGGGAAGCGGTGACACTGCTGCTACAGCTCGGGAGGAAAGCGCACGTTCATGCCCCCACACAAGACGACGACTAACTCCCCTGGGAGACTCCAGAAGTACCCCAAGATCCATGTCCACACTGGGAGAGGAATCCTCCGGTTCCGGCACCGACTCCACACAAGGTCTTAGGCCCCGGCCTCGAAGGGAGAGGAATCCTGAGAGGCCCCCGAGGAACTCGCATGGCTCCCTGGCCCTTCCTGAGGCCACTAGAGCGGGTCCCTGAGGTCCCCGTCGTAAGTCGAGAGCACCTGCCGCAACTAGAAAAATCCATTAGGTTCTCCCCTCCAGGCGAGATGAGGCCCATTTCCGCTGAGGCGTCTCAACGCTATTCACACCTAACCTCTGGAACTTCCAAAGGGTCCTTCACACCCTTAGCTGCAACTCAAGAGGTTCCAGGAGAGCACCCGTCGCCACTCCATAGGAATCACCAGGGTACCACCCACATCCAGAGGAGCCCCAATTCCCCCTCCTGGCTCAAGATGAGGGATCCTTTCCCTGATTGGCCCGGGAAAAATTCCTGTCGTACCTGTCGCATCTCAAGAGGAGGCACGCTCCACAAGAAAGGTGAGAGGAAACTCCAGGGTCGTTCCACCATTCCAAGAGTCCCCCAGATGTCTCCAGTCCCTTTCCAGAGGAACTTGTTTACCCTTCACTGCCTCGACGTTCACGGGGAGGACTGACTCACACGATGGTGGCACGTGGGACAGCCCTGTGGGAAAGCCTCGTGGGAAAGCCTCGTGGGAAAGCCTCGAGGGAAAACAAGAAACCCCTTGATCAACCCAACGGGGAAAATTGACTGTGCTCCTAATGCTCGCGGAGAAAAGCGCACGTGCATGCCCCCATTGGAGATGAAGATGACTACCCTGTGGAGACTCCAGTAGTACCCCAAGATCCATGTCAGCACTGGAGAGGAAACCTCAGGTTCGGGCACCGATTCCAAACAAGGTCTTAGGCCCCGTCATCGACCGGAGAGGAATACCGAGAGGCCCCTTAGCAACTCCAAGTCGACTGGCATTACCTGAGCGGACCAGAGCGGGTTACATAAGTCCCGGTCGTAACTGGAGAGCACCTGCTGAAACTCGAGAAAATCCAGGAGGTTCTCCCCTGCAGGCGAGATGAGGCCCATTTCCGCTGAGGTGTCTCGAGTCTAATCACACCTAACCTCTGGAACTTCCAAAGGGTCCTTCACACCCTTGCTGTAACTCAAGAAGATCCCCGACATACCCCTCTCCACTCGAGAGGAAGAACAAGAGTCCCGACCACATCCAGAGGAGCCCCGTTTCAGCCTCGTACCTCGCGGTCAGGTATCCTTTCCCTGTATGTTCCGGAAAGAATTCCCGGTGTTCCCGTCGCATCTCATGAGGAGGCGCTCTCCACAGGAAAGGCGAGAGAAACTCCAGTGTCGTGCCATCATTCCAAGAGTCCCCCAGATATCTCAGTGTGCCGGTGTCCAGCCACGCTGCATCCAGGGAATTTGACGGATGGACGGCGTTGACGTGGAAAGTCTTGTTGTATTTATGAATGTAAGATTAGATTAAGAAATTATAGGGTAGTAAGAAGATTAACTGGAGGAAAAAGGCTGAATAGCTAGGTTTACGCGGAAGGCCAATAAAATTCCCGACAAGGAATTTTCTGGCGGACTCTGGGAATGGTGGCACGACCCTCGAGTTCCTCTGTGACTTTCACACTAGGCTTTCCCACAGGGCTTTCCCCACGAGTCTTATCCACAGGGCTGTCCCACGTGCCACCGTGGTGTGAGTCGATCCTCGGCTTGAAAGTCGAGGCAGTGCAGGGAAAAAAGTTTTCCATGGAATGGACTGAGACATCTGGGGACTCTGGGAATGGTGGCACGACCCTGGAGTTCCTCTCGCCTTTCCTGTGGAGAGCGCCTCCTCTTGAGTTGCGACAGGAACACGGGAATTCTTTCCCGACCACGCAGGGAAAAGGATCCCTCCTCTCGAGCTTGGAGGCGCAAACGGGGCTCCTCTGGATGTGGGCGGGACTCTCGTGCTTCCTCTCGAGTGGATATGGCTATGTCAGGGAACTTCTTGAGTTGCAGCAAGGGTGTCAAGGACCCTTTGGAAGTTCCAGATGTTAGATGTGATTAGCCTCGAGACGCCTCTGCGGAAATGGGCCTCATCTCGCCTGGAGGGGAGAACCTCCTGGATTTTCTCTAGTTGAGGCAGGTGCTCTCGACTTACGAGTGGGACCTCAGGGACCCGCTCTGGTGGCCTCAGGAAAGGCCAGTCCCCATGAGAGTTGCTCGGGGGCCTCTCGGGATTTCTCTCCCGTCGATGCCGGGGTCTAAGACCTTGTGTGGAGTCGGTGCCGGAACCTGAGGATTCCTCTCCAGTGCTGACATGAATCTTGGGGAACTTCTGAAGTCTCCCCAGGGGAGTCAGTTCTCGTCTCGAGTGGGGGCATGCACGTGCGATTTCCTCCCGAGCTGTAGCAGCAGTATCACGCTTTCCTTCGCGTGGATCAAGGGATCTGTGGCTTTCCCTCGAGGCTTTCCCACGAGGCTTTCCCATGAGGCTTTCCCACAGGGCTGTCCCACGTGGAACCGTGGTGTGAGTCGAACCTCGGCTTGAAAGTCGAGGCAGTGCAGGGAAAACAATGGACTGAGACATCTGGGGGACTCTGGGAATGGTGGCACGACCCTGGAGTTCCTCTCGCCTTTCCTGTGGAGAGCACCTCCTCTTGAGTTGCGACGGGAACACGGGGAATTCTTTCCTCACCACGCAGGGAAAGGATCCCTCCTCTCGAGCTAGGAGGCGGAAACGGGGCTCCTCTGGATGTGGGCGGGACTCTCGTGCTTCCTCTCGAGTGGAGACGGGTATGTCGGGGAACTTCTTGAGTTGCAGCAAGGGTGTGAAGGACCCTTTCGAAGTTCCAGAGGTTAGGTGTGATTAGCCTCCAGAGGCCTCAGCGCAAATGAGCCTCATCTCGCCTGGAGGGGAGAACCTCCTGGATTTTCTCGAGTTCCGGCAGGTGCTCTCGACTTACGACGGGGACCTCATGGACCCGCTTTTGGTGGCCTCAGGAAAGCCCAGTCCCCATGCGAGTTGCTCGGGGGCCTCTCGGGATTCCTGTCCCGTCGATGCCGGGGCCTAAGTCGATGTGTGGAGTCGGTGCCGGAACCTGAGGATTCCTCTCCAGTGCTGACATGGATCTTGGGGTACTTCGGGAGTCTCCCCAGGGGAGTCAGTCCTCATTCGAGTGGGGGCATTGAAGAGCGCTTTCCTTCCGAGATGTAGCAGCAGTGTCATTCTTCCCGTCGAGTGGATCAAGGGATCAGTGGCTTTCCCTCGAGGCTTTCCCATGAGGCTTTCTCACGAGGCTTTCCCACAGGGCTGTCCCACGTGCCACCGTGCTGTGAGTCGATCCTCGGCGTGAAAGTCGAGGCAGTGCAGGGAAAACAGGTTTCCCTGGAATGGACTGAGAAATCTGGGGTACTCTGGGAATTGTGGCACGACCCTGGAGTTCCTCTCACCTTTCCTGTTGAAGAGCGCCTCCTCTTGAGTTGTGACGGGAAGACCGGGAATTCTTTCCCGACCACGCAGGGAAAGGATACCTCCTCTCTAGCTGTGAGGCGGAAACGGGGCTCCTCTGGATGTGGGAGGGACTCTCGTGCTTCCTCTCGAGTGGAGACAGGTATGTCGGGGAACTTCTTGAGTTGCAGCAAGGGTGTGAAGAACTCTTTGGAAGTTCCAGAGGTTTAGGGGTGATTAGCCTCGGAGACGCCTCAGCGGAAATGGGCCTCATCTCGCCTGTAGGGGAGAACCTCCTGGATTTTTTCGAGTTGGGACAGGGTGATATCGACTTAAGACGGGGACCTGAGGGACCCGCTCTGGTGGCCTCAAGAAAGGCCATTCCCCATGCGAGTTGCTCGGGGCCTCTCAGGATTCCTATCCCGTCGATGCCGGGGCCTAAGACCTTGTGTGGATTCGGTGCCGGAACCTGAGGATTCCTCTCCAGTGCTGACATGGATCTTGGCATCCTTAAAAGGCGAGATGAGCCCCATTTCCGCTGAGGGCGTCTCGAGGCTAATCACACCTAAACTCTGGAACTTCCAAAGGGTCCTTCACACCCTTGCTGCAACTCCAAGGAGTTCTCTGACATACCCGTCTCCACTCGAGAGTATCAAGATCTTCCCGCCCACTTTCAGAGGAGCACTGTTTCCACCTCATAGCTCGAGAGGAGGGATCCTTTCCCTGCGTGGTCCGGGAGAATTCCCGGCGTTCCCGTCGCATCTCAAGTGGAGGCACTCTCCACAGGAAAGGCAGAGGAACTCCAGGGTCGTGCCACCATTCCCAGAGTCCCCCAGATGTCTCACTCCATTCCAGGGAAACCTGTTTTCCCTGCACTGCCTCGACTTTGAAGCCGAGGATCCACTCACACCACGTGGCACCTGGGACTGCCCTGTGGGAAAGCCTCGTGGGAAAGCCTCGAAAGCTCGAGGGAATGCCACAGATCCCTTGATCCACGAGAAGGGAAGCGTGACACTGCTGCTACAGCTAGGGAGGAAAGCGCACGTGCATGCCCCACTCGAGACGAGGACTGACTCCCTGGGGAGACTCCAGAAATACCCCAAGATGCATGTAGCACTGGGAGAGGAAACCTCAGGTTCAGGCACCGACTTCACACAAGATCTTAGGCCCAGGCATCTAAGGGAGAGGAAGTCCCGAGAGGCCCCCGAGCAACTCGCATGGGACTGGCCTTTCCTGAGGCCACCAGAGCGGGTCCCTGAGGTCCCGTCGTAAGTCGAGAGCACCTGCCGCAACTCGAGAAAATCCAGGAGGTTCTCCCCTCCAGGCGAGATGAAGACATTTCCGCTGAGGCTTCTCGAGGCTAATCACACCTAACCTCTGGAACTTCCAAAGGTCCTTCACACCCTTGCTGCAACTCAACAAGTTCCCCGACTTACCCGGCTCCACTCGAAAGGAAGCACGAGAGTCCCGCCCACATCCAGAGGAGACCCGTTTCTGCCTCCTAGCTCGAGAGGAGGGATCCTTTCCCTGCGTGGTCGGGAAAGAATTCCCCGGCGTTCCGTCGCATCTCAAGAGGAGGCGCTCTCCACAGGAAAGGCGAGAGGAACTCCAGGGTCGTGCCACCATTCCACAGTCCCCCAAATGCTCAGTCCATAACAGGGAAACCAGTTTCCCCAGCACTGCCTCGACTTTCAAGCCAAGGACGACTCACAACACGGTGGCACGTGGGACAGCCCAGTGGGTAAACGTCGTGGGAAAGCCTCGTGCAAAGCCTCGTGGGAAAGCCTCCACGGAAAGCCACAGATTCCTGATCCGCGAAGGGAAGCGTGACACTGCTGCTACAGCTCGGAGGAAATTGCACGTACATGCATCCACTAGGAGACGGACTGACTAACCGGGGAGACTCCAGAAGTACCCCAAGGTCCATGTAAGCACTGGAGAGGTTTTCTCAGGTTTCCGGCACCGACTCCACACAAGGTATAAGGCGCCCCGCATCGACGGGAGAGAGAATCCGAGAGGCCCCGAGCAACTCGCATGGTGACTGGCCTTTCCTGAGGCACCAGAGCGGGTCCCTGAGGACCCCGTCTTAAGTCCAACAGCACCTGCCGCCAACTCGAGAAAATTCAGGAGGTTCTTCCCTTCAGGCGACATGAGGCCCATTTGTGCTGAGGCGTCTCGAGACTAATCACACCTAAACTCTGGAACTTCCATAGGGTCTTTCACACCCTTGCTGCAACTCAAGAAGTTCCTCGACATACCCGTTTCCCCTCGGAGGAAGCACGAGAGTCCGCCCACATCCAGAGGAGCCCCGTTTCCGCCTCATAGCTTCCAGAGGGGGGATCCTTTCCCTAGTGTCGGGGTAAGTATTCCTGGCGTTCCCGTTCGCATCTCAAGAGGAGGCGCTCTCCACAGGAAAGGCGAGAGGAACTCCAGGGTCGTGCCACCATTCCCAGAGTCCCCCAGATGCTCAGTCCATTGCCAGGGAAACCAGTTTCCCTGCACTGCCCTCGACTTTCAAGCGAGGATCGACTCATACAACGGTGGCACGTGGGACAGCCCTGTGGGAAAGCCTCGTGGGAAAACCCTCATGGGAAAGCCTCGAGGTAAAGCCCCTGATCCTTGATCCACAAGAAGGGAAGCGTGACACTCCTGCTACAGCTCGGAGCGCACGTTGCATGCCCCCACTCGAG
>NW_017196273.1:0-8566 GCF_001704415.2 Capra hircus
GGCACCGACTCCACACAAGGTCTTAGGCCCGGCATCGACGGGAGAGGAATTCCGAGAGGCCCCCGAGCAACTACGCATGGGAACTGGCCTTTCCTGAGGCCACCAGAGCGCGTCCCTGAGGTCCCCGTCGTAAGTCGAGACCACCTGCCACAACTCGTGAAAATCCAGGAGGTTCTCCCCTCCAGGGGAGATGAGGACCATTTCCGCTGAGGCGTCTCGAGGCTAATCACACCTAACCTCTGGAACTGCCAAAGGGTACTTCACACCCTTTCTGCAACTCAAGAAGTTCCCCGACATACCCGTCTCCACTCGAGAGGAAGCACGAGAGTCCCGCCCACATCCAGAGGAGCCCCGTTTCCGCCTGCTAGCTCGAGAGTGGAATCCTTTCCCTGCGTGGGAAAGAATTCCGGCGTTCCATCGCATCCAAGAGGAGGCGCTCTCCACAGGAAAGGCGAGAGAGGAACTCCAGGTCGGCACCATTCCCAGAGTCCCCCAGATGTCTCAGTCCATTCCAGGGAAACCTGTTTTCCCTGCACTGCCTCGACTTTCAAGCGCCGATCGAACACACCGGTGGCACGTGGGACAGCCCTGTTGGAAAGCCTCGTGTGGGGAAACCCTCTTGGGAAAGCCTCGTGTGAAAGCCTCAAGCGAAAGCCACAGATCCCTTGATCCACGCGAAGGGAAGAGTGACACTGCTGCTACAGCTCGGGGGAGGAAATTGCACGTGCATGCCCCCACTCGAGACGAAGACTGACTCCCCTGGGGAGACTCCAGAAGTACCCATGATCCATGCCAGCACTAGGGAGGAATACTCAGGTTCCGGCACCGGACTCCACACAAGGTCTTAGGCCGCAGCATCGACGGGAGAGGAATCCCGAGAGGCCCCCGAGAAACTCGCATGGGGACTGGCCTTTCCTGAGGCCACCAGAGCGGGTCCCTGAGGTCCCCGTCGTAAGTCGAGAGCACCTGCCGCAACTCGAGAAAATCCAGGAGGTTCGCCCCTCCAGGCGAGATGAGGCCCATTTCCGCTGAGGGGGCTCGAGGCTAATCACATCTAACATCTGGAACTTCCAAAGGGTCCTTCACACCCTTGCTGCAACTCAAGAAGTTCGCCGACATACCCGTCTACACTCGAGAGGAAGCACGAGAGTCCCGCCCACATCCAGAGGAGCCCCGATTACGCATCCTAGCTCGAGAGGAGGGATCCTTTCCCTGCGTGTTCGGGAAAGAATTCCCGGGGTTCCCGTCGCATCTCAAGAGGAGGCGATCTCCACAGGAAAGGCGAGAGATACTCCAGGGTCGTGCCACCATTCCCAGAGTCCCCCAGATGTCTCAGTCCATTCCAGGGACACCTGTTTTCCCTGCTCTGCCTCGACTTTCACCCCGAGGATCGACTCACACCACGGTGGCACGTGGGACAGACCTGTGGGAAAGCACGTGGGAAATTCTCATGGGAAAGCCTCGAGGGAAAGCCACAGATCCCTTGATCCACGCGAAGGGAAGCGTGACACTGCTGCTACAGCCTCGGGAGGAAAGCGCACGTGCATGCCCCCACTCGAGAGGAGGACTGACTCCCTTGGGGAGACTGCAGAAGTACCCCCAAGATCCATGTCAGCACTGGAGAGGAATCCTCAGGTTCCGGCACCAAAACTCCACACAAGGTCTTAGGTCCCGGCATCGAGGGAGAGGAATCCCGAGAGGCCCCCGAGCAACTCGCATGGGGACTGGCCTTTCCTGAGGCCACCAGAGCGGGTCCCTGAGGTCCCCGTCGTAAGTCGAGACCACCTGCCGCAACTCGAGAAAATCCAGGAGGTTCTCCCCTCTAGGCGAGATGAGGCCATTTCCGCTGAGGGGGCTCGAGGCTAATCACATCTAACCTCTGGAACTTCCGAAAGGGTCCTTCACACCCTTGCTGCAACTCAAGAAGTTCCCCGACATAGCCGTCTCCACTCGAGAGGAAGAACGGAGAGTCCCGCCCACATCCAAAAGGAGCGCCGATTCCGCCTCCTAGCTCGAGAGGAGGGATCCTTTCCCTGCGTGGTCGGGAATGAATTCCCTGCGTTCGCCTTGCATCCCAAGTGGAGGCGCTCTCCACAGGAGAGCGAGAGGAACTCCAGGGTCGTGCCACCATTCCCAGATTCCCCAGATGTCTCAGTCCATTCCAGGGACACCTGTTTTCCCTGCTCTGCCTCGACTTTCAAGCCGAGGATCGACTCACAACACGGTGGCACCTGGGACAGCCCTGTGGGAAAGCCACGTGGGAAAGCCGCATGGGAAAGCCTTGAGGGAAAGCCACAGATCCCTTGATCCACGCGAAGGGAAGCGTGACACTGCTGTTACAGCTCGGGAGGAAAGCGCACGTGCATGCCCCCACTCGAGCCGAGGACTGACTCCCCTGGGGAGACTCCAGTAGTACCCCAAGATCCATGTCAGCACTGGCAGAGGAATTCTCAGGTTCCGGCACCGACTCCACACAAGGTCTTAGGCCCAGGCATCGACGGGAGAGGAATCCCGGAGAGGCCCCCGAGCAATTCGCATGGGCACTGGGCCTTTCCTGAGGCCACCAGAACGGTCCTGAGGTCCCTGTCGTAAGTCGAGACCACCTGCCACAACTCGTGAAAATCCAGGAGGTTCTCCCCTCCAGGGAGATGAGGACCATTTCCGCTGAGGCATCTCGAGGCTAATCACACCTAACCTCTGGAACTTCCAAAGGGTCCTTCACACCCTTTCTGCAAACTCAAGAAGTTCCCCGACATACCCGTCTCCACTCGAGAGGAAGCACGAGAGTCCCGCCCACATCCAGAGGAGCCCCGATTCCGCCTGCTAGCTCGAGAGGTGGAATCCTTTCCCTGCGTGATCGGCAAAGAATTCCAAGCGTTCCATCGCATCTCAGGAGGAGGCGCTCTCCACAGGAAAGGCGAGAGGAACTCCAGGGTCGTGCCACCATTCCCAGAGTCCCCAGATGTCTCAGTCCATTCCAGGGAAACCTGTTTTCCCTGCACTGCCTCGACTTTCAAGCCGACGATCGAACTACACCACGGTGGCACGTGGGACAGCACCTGTGGGAAAGCCTCGTGGGAAAGCCTCGAGGGAAAGCCACAGATCCTTGATCCACGCGAAGGGAAGCGTGACACTTGCTGCTACAGCTCGGGAGGAAAGCGGCACGTGCATGCCCCCATTCAAGACGAGGACTGACTCCCCTGGGGAGACTCCAGAAGTACCCACGATCCATGTCAGCACTGGAGAGGAATCCTCCAGGTTCCGGCACCGACTCCACACAAGGTCTTAGGCCCCGGCATCGAAGGGAGAGGAATCCGGAGAGGCCCCGAGCAACTCACATGGGGACTGGCCTTTCCTGAGGCCACCAGAGCGGGTCCCTGAGGTCCCGTCGTAAGTCGAGAGCACCTGCCTGCAATTCGAGAAAATCCAGGAGGTTTCTCCCCTCCAGGCAAGATTGAGGCCCATTTCCGCTGAGGCGTCTCGAGGCTAATCACACCTAACCTCTGGAACTTTCCAAAGGGTCCTTCACACCTTTGCTGCAACTCAAGAAGTTCCCCGACATACCCGTCTCCACTCGAGAGGAAGCACGAGAGTCCCGCCCACATCCAGAGGAGCCCGTTTCCAGCTTCCTAGCTCGAAAGGAGGGGTCCTTTCCCTGCGTGGTCGGGAAAGAATTCCCGGCGTTCCCGTCGCATCTCAAGAGGAGGCGCTCTCCACAGGAAAGGCGAGAGGAACTCCAGGGTCGTGCCACCATTCCCAGAGTCCCCCAGATTTCTCAGTCCATTCCAGGGAAACCTGTTTTCCCTGCACTGCCTCGACTTTCAAGCCGAAGGTTCGACTCACACCACGGTGGCACGTGGGACAGACCTGTGGGAAAGCCTCATGGGAAAGCCTCATGGAAAGCCTCGAGGAAAGCCATAGATCGCTTGATCCACGAGAAGGGAAGCGTGACACTGCTGCTACAGCTCGGGAGGAAAGCGCACGTGCCTACCCCCACTCGAGACGAGGACTGACTCCCTGGGGAGACACCAGAAGCCCCAAGATCCATGTCAGCACTGGAGAGGAATTCTCAGGTTCCGACACCGACTCCACACAAGGTCTTAGGCCCGGCATTGACGGGAGAGGAAACCCGAGAGGCCCCCGAGCAACTCGCATGGGGACTGGCCTTTCCTGAGGCCACCAGAGCGGGTCCCTGAGGTCCCCATCGTAAGTCGAGAGCACCTGCCGCCACTCGAGAAAACCAGGAGGTTCTCCCCTCCATTCTAGATGAGGCTCATTTCCGATGTGGCGTCTCGAGGCTAATCACACCTAACTCTGGAACTTCCAAAGGGCCTTCACACCCCTGCTGCAACTCCAGAAGTTCCCTGACATACCCATCTCCACTCGAGAGGAAGCACGATTGTCCCGCCCACATCCAGAGGAGCCCCGTTTCCGCCTCCTAGCTCGAGAGGAGGGATCCTTTCCCTGCATGGTGGGAAAGAATTTCCGGCGTTGCCGTCGCATCTCAAGAGGAGCCGCTCTCCACAGGAAAGGCGAGAGGAACTCCAGGGTCGTGCCACCATTCCCATAGTCCCCAGAAGTCTCAGTCCATTCCAGGGAAAACTGTTTTCCCTGCACTGCCTCCACTTTCAAAGCCGAAGATGCATTCACACCACGGTGGCACATGGGACAGCCCTGTGGGAAAGCCTCGTGGAAAGCCTCGTGGAAAGCCTGGAGGGAAGGCACAGATCCCTTGATCCACGCGATGGGAAGCGTGACACTGCTGCTACAGCTTGGAGGAAAGCGCACGTGCATGCCCCCACTCGAGACGAGGACTGACTCCCCTGTGGAGACTCCAGAAGTACCCAAGATCCATGTCAGCACTGGAGAGGAGTCCTCAGGTTCCGGCACCAACTCCACACAAGGTCTTAGGCCCTGCATCTACGGGAGAGGAATCCGAGAGGCCCCCGAGCAACTCGCATGGGACTGGCCTTTTCTGAGGCCACCAGAACGGGTCCCTGAGGTCCCCGTCGTAAGTCGAGCAGCACCTGCCGCAACTCGAGAAAATCCAGGAGGTTCTCCCCTCCAGGCGAGATGAGGCCATTTCCGCAGCAGGCGTCTCGAGGCTAATCACACCAGCCTCGGGAAATTCCAAAGGTTCCTTCACACCCTTGCTGCAGCTCAAGAAGAACCCCAACATACCCGTCTCCTCTCGAGAGAAGCACGAGAGTCCTGCCCACATCCAGAGGAGCCCCGATTCCGCCTCAAAGCTCAAGAGCAGGGATCCTTTCCCTGCGTGTGCGGGAAAGAATTCCCGGCGTTCCCGTCACATCTGAAGTGGAGGCAACCTCCACAGGAAAGGCGAGAGGAACTCCAGGGTCGTGCCACCATTCCCAGATTCCCCATGATGTCTCAGTCCATTCCAGGGAAAACTGTTTTCCTTGCACTGCCTCGACTTTCAAGCGAGGATCGACTCACACCACGGTGGCACGTGAGACTAGTCCTGTGGGAAAGCCTCGTGGGAAAGCCTCGAGGAAAGCCACAGATCCCTTGATCTACTCGACGGGAAGCGTGACACTGCTGCTACAGCTCGGGAGGTATCGAACTGCATGCCCCCACTCGAGACGAGGACTGACTCCCCTGGCGAGACTCCTGAAGTACCCCAAGATCCATGTCAGCACTGCAGATGAATCCTCAGGTTCGGCACCAACTCCACACAAGGTCTTAGGCCCGACATCGAAGGTAGAGGAATAACGAGAAGCCCCCAAGCATCTCGCATGGGGACTGGCCTTTGCTGAGGCCACCAGAACGGGTCCCTGAGGTCCCTGTCGTAAGTCGAGAGCACCTGCCCAACTCGAAAAATCCAGGAGGTTCTCCCCTCCAGGCGAGATGAGGCCCATTTCCACTGAGGCGTCTCGAGGTTAATCACACCTAACCTCTGGAACTTCCAAAGGGTCCTTCACACCCTTGCTGGCAACTCAAGAAGTTCCCCGACATAACCGTCTCCACTGGAGAGGAAGCACGAGAGTCCCGCCACATCCAGAGGAGCACCGTTTACGCCTCTTAGCTCGAGAGGATGGATCCTTTCCCTGCGTGGTTGGGAAAGAATTGCCTGCATTCCGTCGCATCTCATGAGGAGGCGGTCTCCTCAGGAAAGGCGAGAGGAACTCAAGAGTCGTGCCACCATTCCCAGAGTCCCCCAGATGTCTCAGTCCATTCCAGGGAATACTGTTTTCCCTGCACTGCCTCGATTTCATGCCGAGGATCGACTCACACCACGGTGGCACGTGGGACAGCCCTGTGGAAAGCCTCCTGGAAAGCCTCATGTGATAGCCTCAAGGGAAAGACACTGATCCCTTGATCCACTCGACGGGAAGCGTGACACTGCTGTTTACAGCTGGGAGGGAATCGAACTGCATGCCGCCACTCGAGACGAGGACTGACTCCCCTGGGGAGACACCAGAAGTACCCCAAGATCCATGTCAGCAGTGGAGAGGATATCCTCAGGTTGCGTCACCGACTCCACTCAAAGTCTTAGGCCCCAGCATCGACGGTAGAGGAATTCCGAGCGGCCCCCAAACATCTCGAATGGGGACTGGCCTTTACTCAGGCCACCAGAGCGGGTCCCTGAGGTCCCCGTCGGTAAGTCGACAGCACCTGCCGCAACCTCGAGAAAACCCAGAAGGTTCTCCCCTCCAGGCGAGATGAGGCCCTTTTCTGCTGAGGCGACTCGAGGTTAATCACACCTAACCTCTGGAACTTCCAAAGGGTCCTTCACACCCTTGCTGCAACTCAAGAAGTTCCCCGACATAACCGTCTCCACTGGAGAGGAAGCTCGACAGTCCGCCCACATCCAGAGGAGCCCCGGTTTCTGCCTCATAGCTCGAGAGGATGCATCCTTTCCCTGCGTGGTCCGGAAAGAATTCCCGGAGTTCCAGTCCCATCTAAAGAGGAGGCGCTCTCCACAGGAAAGGCGAGAGGAACTCCAGGGACGTGCCACCATTCCCAGAGTTCCCCAGATGTCTAAGTCCATTCAAGGGAAACCTGTTTTCCCTGCACTGTCTCGACTTTCAGCAGAGGATCAACTCACACCACGGTGGCACGTGGGACAGCCCTGTGGGAAAGCCTCGAGGAAAGCCTCGAGGGAAAGCCTCAAGGAAAAGACACAGATCCCTTGATCCACTCGCCGGGAAGCGTGACAATGCTGCTAAACCTCGGGAGGATAGCGCACGAGCATGCCCCCACTCGAGACGAGGACTGACTCCCCTGGGAGACTTCAGAAGTACCCCAAGATCCATGTCAGCACTGCAGAGGAATGCTTAAGTTCCGGCACCGACTCCACACAAGGTCTAGGCCCTGGCATCGATGGGAGAGGAATCCCCAGAGGCCCCGAGCAACTCGCATAGGGACTGGCCTTTCCTGAGGCCACCAGAGCGGGTCCCTGAGGTCCCCGTCGAAAGTCGAGAGCACCTGCCGCAACTCGAGAAAATCCAGGCGGTTCTTCCCTCCTGGCAACATGAGGACCATTTCCACTGAGGCGTCTCGAGGCTAATCACACCTATCCTCTGGAACTTCCAAAGGGTCCTTTACACACCTTGCTGCAAATCCAGAATTTCCCCGACATAGCCGTCTCCACTTGAGAGGAAGCACGAGAGTCCCGCCCACATACAGAGGAGCACCCGTTTCCGCCTCCTAGCTCGAGAGAAGGGATCCTTTCCCTGAGTGGTCGGGAAAGAATTCCCGCGTTCCGTCGCATCTCAAGAGGAGGCGCTCTCCACAGGAAAGTCGAGAGGAAGTCCAGGGTCGTGCCACCATTCCAGATTCGCCAGATGTCTCAGTCCATTCCAGGGAAACCTGTTTTCCTTGCACTGCGTTGACTTTCAAGCCATCGATCGACTCACACCACGGTGGCACGTGGGATAGCCCTGTGGGAAAGCCTCGTGGAAAGCCACAGATCCCTTGATCCAGGCGAAGGGAAGCATGACACTGCTGCCACAGCTCCGGAGGTAAGCGTACGTGCATGCGCCCACTCAAACGAGGACTGACTCCCCTGGGGAGACTCCAGAAGTACCCCAAGATCCATGTCAGCACTGCAGAAGAATCCTCAGGTTCCGGCACCGACTCCACACAAGGTCTTAGGCCCCGGCCTCGATGGCAGGAATCCCGAGAGGCCCCCGAGCAACTCGCATGTGGACTGGCCTTTCCTGAGGCCACCAGAGCGGGTCCCTGAGGTCCCCGTCGTAAGTCGAGAGCACCTGCCGCAACTCTGAGAAAATCCAGGAGGTTCTCCCTCCAGGCGAGATGAAGCCCATTTCGCCCTGAAGCGTCTGGAGGCTAATCACACCTAACCTCTGGAACTTCCAAAGGTCCTTCAACACCCTTGCTGCCACTCAAGAAGTTCCCTGACATACCCGTCTCCTCTCGATAGGAGCACGAGGGTCCCGCCCACATCCAGAGGAGCCCCTTTCCGCCTCGTAGCTCGAGATGTGGGATCCTTTCCCTGCTTCGTCGGGAAAGAATTCCCGGCGTTCCCGTCGCATCTCAAGTGGAGGCGCTCTCTACAGAAATGCGAGAGGAACTCCAGAGT
>NW_017196274.1:0-8566 GCF_001704415.2 Capra hircus
GGGACATAGGGCTACCAGGAGAGAAAGGCCCTTGAGGAGCTGAGCCCAGGTAGGCAGCCAGTGATGTCAAGCACACTCCCGCTGCTTGCTTCTTCATGGGCACTCCCACGATCTGCTAGGAATGTCTTTGCAAGGATCTCAAAGGGAAGGGGAGATACATGGCCCTGTCTCTGGAACTTCAGTCCTCTGAGCAGATCTGGAGGTCTTGAGTTGTATAAGCAAACCTGTTCCTTCCAAATAGAGGCTTGCAAACACACCCCCGAAGAAGTCTTTCTTTCCCCACATGCTGCGAACTCCCTGTCCCAACCTCCAAGAATAGCGCTTCTTGCCATTCCTTTCTTAGAGGCAGTTATCCCTGAGCTTGGGGCCGTAGGGAGTAGCCCCACACTCACAGGGAAAGGCAAAGACTCCTCCATACATCTCCTCTATCCCCTTTGCTCTGGAGGAGAGCTCTAGTGAGCCTAGGTCTTTCAGGAAAATTCTTGGCTTGGACAGGATCTCACCCTGTTTGTGAACCTGCATACCCAACCAGGGGCCACAGAGCACCTGTTTCAGTAAAGTGGGCCCTGAAAGGGTGCAGCCTAGCAAGAGCTTGAAAATCCATTCAATTGCTGTTTTTGTACCTCTGACAGAGCGAGCTTGGCTCCACCCTTTGGCAGTGAGGAGAAAAGAGGCATGACACCCTCCCCAAGGGGACATGGGGCCTATTCGAGAGGAAAGGCCCCTTGTGGAGATGAGGCCAGGAAGGCACACAGTCGTGTCAAACACACTCCCACTGCTTGCTTCTTCAGGGGCACTCCCGCTATCAGCTAGGAATGTCTTTGCAATGATCACAAAGGGAAGGGGAGATACAGGGCCCTGCTTCTGGACCTCCGGTGCTCTGAGCAAATCTCGAGGTCTCCCGTTGTTGGTCAAGGTCAAGGTCAAGTTCAAGTTCAAGGTCAAGTTCAAGTCAAGTCAAGTTCAAGTTCAAGTCAAGTTTCAAGTTCAAGTTCAAGTCAAGGTTCAAGTTCAAGTTCAAGAAGTTCAAGTCAAGTCAAGAAGTTCAAGTCAAGTCAAGTCAAGGTCAAGGTCAAGTCAAGTCAAGTTCAAGTTCAAGGTCAAGTTCAAGTTCAAGTTCAAGTCAAGTTCAAGTTCAAGTTCAAGTTCAAGTTCAAGTTCAAGGGTCAAGTTCAAGTTCAAGGTCAAGTTCAAAAGTTCAAGTTCAAGTTCAAGTCAAGTTCAAGTTCAAGTTCAAGTTCAAGTTCAAGTCAAGTTCAAGTTCAAGTCAAGTTCAAGTTCAAGTTCAAGTTCAAGTTCAAGGTGAAGGTCAAGTTCAAGTTCAAGGTCAAGGTCAATTTCAAGTTCAAAGTCAAGGTCAAGCAAGGTCAACAAGTTCAAGTTCAAGGCAAGGCAAGCCAAGGGCAAGGCAAGGCAAAGGGCAAGGCCAAGGCCAAGGCCAAGGCAAAGGCCAAGGCCACCAAAGCGAAGCCCAAACTCCGTAACGCCTGACAAAAGGCAGAAGCCACTAGGCCCCTGTGCAGAGGAAGCCACTGAAGGCAGCAAGGCCACAGAGCTCCCCGACTCCCATTCCCACAGGAAGATGTGAGGATAAAGGGCCTCATCCCAGCACAGCACCCGCTCCCACCACCGCAACCCCGGCCCCCGCCCCCGCAGCACGCACCCTGAAACAACACTGCCTTCCCAGAAAAGAGAACGGAGAAGCCATGTGTGTGCCAAAGGAGCAAGATGAACGAACGATGCCACGCCCTCCAACTTTGGGCACACCTGACGCCTCGGAACCCGGGCCTGGCCGATGGGTCCCGCCGTTCTCGGGTGGGAGGGGGGTCAACACATTGGCCGAGAGCCCTTGCCCAGGCCACCCGCAAATCCCTGAGATGTGATCCGACCACAGGGACCGAGGGCAAACGTACCGCTTGAGGTGCTGGAGGAGCCGACGAAGCCATGGTGGGAGAGGCACACGGGCACGCTGCAGACTGCTGGCCGAGTGGGCGGGGACCCAGCAGCTTAGGACTCTGGAGAACGGGAGGCGTCTCCGCCACCATTGACGTCAATAGGGTTTGGGTGGGTAGATGGAGGGGGCTGCCCCTGGCCTCGTTCCAAGCAGAGACCCTGGACGGAGTCCGTGGAGCGAGTGGGCTTTTCCCGGGCACAGCTGTGCCCTGGACCGCCACGATCCCCGTTGGGGTGGGCGGGCAGTTCGCGGGCTTTGGTTTGTGGCCCTCCCTCGCAGCGGGGGGTGGGATCAACCCGGGGTGGATCAATCAGGGGCCCTCAGCAGTGCCAAGGGAGCTTACCGCCCAGGAAACGCCCCAAGGTCCCTTTGAATTGGCCACCAATGCCCCCTTTCCCAGCCTGCCTTGCTCTGGGATTTCCCGCCTTTTCACATTCCACAGGTCCCTGGGCCTCGACTGTCCCCCGCTGGCTCCTCCGAGGCATTCCGGGACACCAGACGCTCTCTCCAGCGCCTCCACCTAGATCCCTCGCTGTCCTCGCCTCCGTTTCCCCCATGCCCCCTCCCCAACTCCTCCGTGGGCTCTTGGCCTTTCACTACAGCAGTCACAGAGTGCCAACACGAGGGCTTTGAGTTGCCTGGAGCCCAAGGCTCCGGCCAGAGACCTGAGGGGCCAGCGTCTGGACTGGCAGCTAATGCCATTTGGGGCTTTTCTCACGTGGAGCCTGAGGCCCGCACCTCCGCGGGCAAACCACCAGCGCGAGTGCCCTGGAGATACCCACCCAAGGGGACAGTGTACCACCTACTGTGGGGAAGGAGGTTCCTGTTTTCCCTGCACTGGTTCGACTTTCACGCCGAGGATCGACTCACACCATGATGGCAAGTGGAATAGCCCTGTGGGAAAGCCTCATGGGAAAGACTCCAGGGAAAGCCACAGATTCCTTGATCCACGAGAAGGGAAGCGTGACACTGCTGCTACACTCGGGAGGAAAGCGCACGTGCATGACCCCACTCGAGCCGAGGACTGACGCCACTTGGGAGACTCCAGAAGTACGCCAAGATCCATGTCAGCACTGGAGAGGAATCCTCAGGTTCCGGTCCCGACTTCACACAAGGTCTTAGGCCCGGCATCGATGGGAGAGGAATCCTGAGAGGCCCCCTAGCACCTCGCATGGGGACTGGCCTTTCCTGAGGTCACCAGAGTGGGTCCCTGAGGTCTCCGTCGTAAGTCGAGAGCACCTGCGGCAACTCGAGAAAATCCAGGAGGTTCTCCCCTCCAGGCGAGATGAGGCCCATTTCCGCTGAGGCGTCTCGAGGCTAATCACACCTAACCTCTGGAACTTCCAAAGGGTCCTTCACAACCTTGCTGCAACTCAAGAAGTTCCCTGACATACCGTCTCCACTCGAGAGGAAGCACGAGAGTCCTGCCCACATCCAGAGGAGCTCGGTTTCCGCCTCCTAGCTCGAGAGGAGGGATCCTTTCCTGCGTGGTCGGGAAAGAATTCCCGGCGTTCCCGTCGCATCTCAAGAGGAGGCGCTCTCCACAGGAAAGGCGAGAGGAACTCCAGGGTCGTGCCACCATTCCCTGAGTCCCCCAGATGTCTCAGTCCATTCCAGGGAAACCTGTTTTCCCTGCACTGCCTCGACTTTTAAGCCGAGGATCGTCTCACACAACGGTGGCACGTGGAACAGCCCTTTGGGAAAGCCTCGTGGGAAAGCTTTGAGCGAAAGCCACAGATCCCTTGATCCACGCGAAGAGAAGCGTGACACTGCTGCTACATATCGGAGGAAAGCGCACGTGCATGCCCCCACTCGAGACGAGGACTGACTCCCCTGGGGAGACTCCAGAAGTACAGCAAGATCCATGTCAGCACTGGAGAGGAATGCTCAGGTTCCGGCACCGACTCCACACAAGATCTTAGGACCCGGCATCGACAGGAGAGGAATCCCGAGAGGCCCCGAGCAACTTGCATGCTGACTGGCCTTTCCTGAAGCCACCAGAGCGGGTCCCTGAGGTCCCCATCGTATGTCGAGAGCACCTGCCGAACTCGAGAAAATCCAGGAGGTTGTCCCCTCCAGGTGAGATGAGGCCCATTTCCGCTGAGGCGTCTCGAGGCTAATCACATCTAACAATTGGAACTTCCAAAGGGTCCTTCACACCCTTGCTGCAACTCAAGAAGTTCCCCGACATACCCGTCTCCACTCGATTGGAAACACGAGAGTCCCGCCCATATCCAGAGGAGTCCCGTTTCCGCCCCCATGCTCGGGAGGAGGGATCCTTTCCCTGCGTGGTCGGGAAAGAATTCCCGACGTTCCCGTCGCATCTCAAGAGGAGGCGCTCTCCACAGGAAAGGCGAGAGGAACTCCAGGGTCGTGCCACCATTCCCAGAGTCCCCAGATGTCTCAGTCCATTCCAGGGAAACGTGTTTTCCCTGCACAGCCTCGACTTTCAAGCCGAGGATCGACTAACACCACGGTGGCATGTAGGACAGCCTTTGGGAAAGCCGTGGGAACGCCTCGTGTGAAAGCCTCGTGGAAAGCCTCGAGGGAAAGCCACAGATCCCTTGATCCACGCGAAGGGAAGCGTAACACTGCTGCTACAGCTCGGGAGGAAAGCGCATGTGCATGCCCCCACTCAAGACGAGGACTGACTCCACTGGAGAGACTCCAGAAGTACCCCAAAATCCATGTCAGCACTGGAGAGGAATGCTCAAGTTCCGGCACCGACTCCACACAAGGTCTTAGGCCCCAGCATCGACGGGAGAGGAATCCGAGAGGCCCCCGAGCAACTCGCATGGGGACTGGCCTTTCCTGAGGCCACCAGAGCGGGTCCCTGAGGTCCCATCGTAAGTCGAGAGCACCTGCCATAAATCGAGAAAATCCAGGAGGTTCTCCCCTCCAGGCGAGATGAGGCCCATTTCCGCTGAGGTGTCTCGAGGCTAAACACATCTAACACCTGGAACTTCCAAAGGGTCCTTCACACCCTTGCTGCAAATCAAGAAGTTCCCGACATACTCGTCTCCACTCGAGAGGAAGCACGAGAGTCCGCCCACATCCAGAGGAACCCGTTTCCCCCTCCTAGCTCGAGAGGAGGGTTCCTTTCCCTGCGTGGTCGGGAAAGAATTCCAGGCGTTTCCGTCGCATCTCAAGAGGAGGTGCTCTCCACAGGAAAGGCAGAGGACTCCAGGGTCGTGCCACCATTCCGAGTCCCCCAGATGTCTCAGTCCATTCCAGGGAAACCTGTTTTCCCTGCACTGCCTCGACTTTCAAGCCGAGGATCGACTCACACCACGGTGGCACGTGGGACAGCCCTGTGGGAAAGCCTAGTGGGAAAGCCTCGAGGGAAAGCCACAGATCCCTTGATCCACGCGAAGGGAAGCGCGTCACTGCTGTTACAGCTCGGGAGGAAAGCGCACGTGCATGCCCCCACTCGACACGAGGACTGACTCCCCTGGGGAGACTCCAGAAGTACCCAAGATCCATGTCAGCACTGGAGAGGAATCCTCAGGTTCCGGCACCCACACAAAAGATCTTAGGCCCCGGCATCGACGGGAGAGGAATCCGAGAGGCCCGCGAGCAACTCGGATGGGGACTGGCTTTCCTGAGGCCAGCAGAGCGGGTCCCTGAGGTCCCCGTCGTAGGTCGAGAGTACCTGCCGAAACTCGACAAAATCCAGGAGGTTCTCCCCTCCAGGCGAGATGAGGCCATTTCCGCTGAGGCGTCTCGAGGCTAAACACATCTAACACCTGGAACTTCCAAAGGTCCTTCACAACCTTGCTGCAACTCAAGAAGTTCCCCGACATACCCGTCTCCACTCGAGAGGAAGCACCAGAGTCCGGCCCACATCCAGAGGAGCCCCGATTCCGCCTCATAGCTGGAGAGGAGGGATCCTTTCCTGCGTGATCGGGAAAGAATTCCCGGCGTTCCGTCGCATCTAAAGAGGAGGCACTCCCACAGGAAAGGCGAGAGGAACTCCAGGGTAGTGCGACCATCCCAGTGTCCCGCAAATGTCTCAGTCCATGCCAGGGTAAGCTGTTTTCCCTGCACTGCCTCGACTTTCAAACCGAGGATCGACTCACACCACGGTGGCACGTGGAACAGCCCTGTGGGTAAGCCTCTTGGGAAAGCCTCATGGGAAAGCCTCGAGGGAAAGTCGCTGATCCCATGATCCACGCGACGGGAAGCGTGACACTGCTGCTACAGCTCGGGAGGAAAGAGCAGGTGCATGCCCCCACTCGAGACGAGGACTGACTCCCTGGGGAGACTCCAGAAGTACCCCCAATATCGATATCAGCACTGGAGAGCAATCCTCAGGTTCCGGCACCGACTCCACACAGGGTCTTATTCCCCGGCATCGACGGAGAGGAATCCCGAGAGGCCCCTGAGCAACTTGCATGGGGACTGGCCTTTCCTGAGGCCACCAGAGCGGGTCTCTGAGGTCCCCGTGGAAAGTCGAGAGCACCTGCCGCAACTCGAGAAAATCCAGGAGGTTCTCCTCTCCAGGCCAGATGAGGCCCATTTCCGCTGAGGCGTCTCCAGGCTAATCACAACTAACCTCTGGAACTTCCAAAGGGTCCTTCACACCCTTGCTGCAACTCAAGAAGTTCCCCGACATACCGTCTCCCCTCGAGAGGAAGCACGAGAGTCCGCCACATCCAGAGGAGCCCCATTGCCGCCTCTAGCTCGAGAGGAGGGATCCTTTCCCTGCGTGCTCGGGAAAGAATTCCAGGCGATCCCGTCGCATCTCAAGAGGAGGCACTCTCCACTAGAAAGGTTAGAGGAACTCCAGGGTCGTGCCACCATTCCTGAGTCGCCCAGATGTATCAGTCCATTCCATGGAAACCTGTTTTCCCTGCACAGCCACGACTTTCAAGCCAAGGATCGACTAACACACGTGCCATGTAGGACAGCCCTGTGGGAAAGCCTCTTGGGAATGCCTCGTGGAAAGCCTCGTGGGAAAGCCTCGAGGGAAAGCCACAGATCCTTGATCCACGCGAAGGGAAGCGTGACACTGCTGCTACAGCTCGGAGGAAAGCACACGTGCATGCCCCACTCGAGACGAGGACTGACTCGCTGGGGAGACTCCAGAAGTACCCGAAATCCATGTCAGCACTGGAGAGGAATCCTGAGGTTCCGGCACCCACTCCACACAAGATCTTAGGCACCGGCATCGACGGGAGAGGAATCCCGAGAGGCCCGCGAGGAACTCGCATGGGGACTGGCCGTTCCTGAGGCCACCAGAGCGGGTCCCTGAGGTCCCGGTCGTAACTCGAGAGCACCTGCCGCAACTCGAGAAATCCAGGAGGTTCTCCCTCAGGCGAGTTGAGGCCCATTTCGCTGAGGCGTCTCGAGGCTAATCACATCTAACAATTGGAACTTCCAAAGGGTCCTTCACACCCCTTGCTGCAACTCAAGAAGTTCCCCGACATACCCGTCTCCACTCGATTGGAAAACGAGAGTCCCACCCACATCCAGAGGAGTACCGTTTCCGCCCCATGCTCGAGAGGAGGGATCCTTTCCTGCGTGGTCGGGAAAGAATTCCCGACGTTCCCGTTGCATCTCAAGAGGAGTCGCTCTCCACAGGAAAGGCGAGAGGAACTCCAGGGTCGTGCAACATTCCCTGAGTCCCCAGATGTCTGAGTCCATTCCAGGGAAATCTGTTTTCCCTTCACTGCCTCGACTTTAAGCCAAGGATCGACTCACACCACGTGGTACGTGGGAAAGCCCTGTGGGAAGCCTCGTGGGAAAGCGTCATGGGAAAGTCTAGAGGGAAAGCCACAGATCCCTTGATCCACGAAAAGGGAAGCATGACACTGCTGCTACAGCTCGGGAGGAAATCGCACGTGCATGCCCCCTCTCGAGACAAGGACTGACTCCCCTGGGGAGACTCCAGAAGTACCACAAGATCCATGTCGGCACTGGAGAGGAATCCTCAGGTTCCGGCACTGACTCCACACAAGGTCTTGGCCCCAGCATCGACGGGAGAGGAATCCCGAGAGGCCGGGAGAAACTCGCATGGGGACTGGCCTTTACTGAGGCAGGGGGGTCCTATCGTCGTAGAGCACCTGCCGCAACTCGAGAAAATCCAGGAGGTTTCCCCTCCAGGCGAGATGAGGCCCATTTCGGCTGAGACAACTAGGGGGTAATCAGACTTAAACTCTGGAACTTCCAAAGGGTCCTTCACACCTTGCTGCAACTCAAGAAGTTCCCCGACTACCCGTCTCCACTCAAGGAACCCGAGCATCCCACCGTATCCAGAGTGGCCCCGTTTCCGCCTGCTAGCTCGAGAGGAGGTATCCTTTCCCTGCGTGGTCCTGAAAGAATTCCTAGCGTTCCCGTCTCATCTCAAGAGGAGGCGCTCTCCACAGTAAAGGCGAGAGGAACTCCAGTATCAGGCCCATTCCCAGAGTCCCAGATGTCTCAGTCATTCCAGGAAACCTGTTTTTCCTGCACTGCCTCCACTTTCAAGCCGAGGATCGACTCACACCGCGATGGCAGGTTGGGACAGCCTGTGGGAAAGCTCGTGGGAAAGCTCGTGGGAAAGCCTCGAGGAAAGCCAGATCCCTTGATCACGCGTAGGGAAGCGTGACACTGCTGCTACAGCTCGGGAGG
>NW_017196275.1:0-8565 GCF_001704415.2 Capra hircus
TCGCATCTAAGGAGGAGGCCTGCTCTCACAGTGAAAGGCGCAGAGGAACTCCAGGGTCTGCCACCATTCCCAGAGTCCCCCAGATATCTCAGTCCATTCCAGGGAATCCTGTTTTCCCTGAACTGCCTCGACTTTCAAGCCGAGGATCGACTCACACCAAGGTGGGACAGCCCTGTGGGAAAGCCTCTGGAAAGCCTCGTGGAAAGAGCTCGAGGGAAAGCCCACAGATCCCTTGATCCAAGCGAAGGGAAGCGTGACACTGCTGCTACAGCTCGAGAGGAAAGCGCACGTGCAGGCCCCCACTCGAGACGAGGACTGACCCCCTGGGGAGACTCAGAAGTACCCCAAGATCTATGTCAGCACTGGAGAGGAATTCTCAGGTCCGCACCGACGCCACACAAGTCTTAAGCCAGCGTGACACTGCTGCTACAGCTCGAGAGGAAAGCACACGTGCAGGCCCCACTCGAGACGAGGACTGACTCCCCTGGGGAGACTCAGAAGTACTCCAAGTTCCATGTCAGCACTGGAGAGGAATCCTCAGGTTTCCGGCACCGACTCCACACAAGTCTTAGGCCCGACTATCGACGGGAGAGGAATCCCGAGAGGCCCCCCCCGAGCAACTCGCATGGGGACTGGCCTTTCCTGAGGCCACCAGAGCGGGTCCCTGAGGTCCCCGTCGTAAGTCGAGAGCACCTGCCGCAACTCGAGAAAATCCAGGAGGTTCTCCCCTCCAGCGAGATGAGGCCCATTTCCGCTGAGGCGTCTCGAGGCTAATCACACCTAACACTCTGGAAATTCCAAAGGGTCCTTCACACCCTTGCTGCAACTCAAGAAGTTCCCCGACATACCCTGTCTCCACTCGAGAAGGAAGCACGAGAATCCAGCCCACATCCAGAGGAGCCACGTTTTCGCCTCCTAGCTCGAGTGGAGGGATCCTTTCCCTGCGTGGTCGGGAAAGAATTCACAGCGTTCCCGTCGCATCACAAGAGGAGGCGCTCTCCACAGGAAAGGCGAGAGGAACTCCAGGGTCGTGCCACCATTCCCATAGACCCCAGATGTCTCAGTCCATTCCAGGGAAACCTGTTTTCCCTGCACTGCCTCGACTTTCAAGCCGAGGATCGAGTCACACCACGGTGGCACGTGGCATAGCCCTGTGGGAAAGCCTAGTGGGAAAGCCTCGTGGGAAAGCCTCGAGGGAAAGCCACAGATCCCTTGATCCCCGCGAAGGGAAGAGCGACACTTCTGCTACAGCTCGGAAGGAAAGCGCACGTGCATGCCACCACTCTAGACGAAGACTGACTCCCCTGGGGAGACTGCAGAAGTACCCCAAGATCCATGTCAGCACTGGAGAGGAATGCTCAGGTTCGGGCACTGTTCCACACAAGATCTTAGGCCCCAACATCGACGGGAGATGAAACCCGAGAGGCCCCGATTAACTCGCATGATGACTGACCTTTCTTGAGGCCACCATAGCGGGTCCCTGTGGTCCCCGTCGTAAATCGAGAGCACATGCCGCAACTCGAGAAAATCCAGGAGGTTCTCCCCTCCAGGCGAGATGAGGCCCATTTGCGCTGAGGCGTCTCGAGGTTAATCACACCTAACATCTGTAAATTCCAAAGGGTCCTTCACACCCTTGCTGCAACTCAAGAAGATCCCCGACATACCCGTCTCCACTCGAGAGGAAGCACGAGAGTTCACCCCACATCCAGAGGAGCCCCGTTTCCGCCTCCTAGCTCGAGAGGAGGGATCCTTTCCCTGCGTGGTCGGGAAAGAATTCCCGAAGTTCCCGTCGCATCTCAAGAGGAGGCGCTCTCCACAGGAAAGGCGAGAGGAACTCCAGGGTCGTGCCACCATTCCCAGAGTCCCCCAGATGTCTCCGTCCATTCCAGGGAAACCTGTTTTCCCTGCACTGCATCGGCTTTTAAGCAAGGATCGACTCACACCACGGTGGCACGTGGGACAGCCCTGTGGGAAAGCCTCGAGGGATAGCCTCGTGGGAAAGCCTCGTGGGAAAGCCTCCTGGGAAAGCCTCAATGGAAAGCCACAGATCCCTTGATCCACGCGAAGGGAAGTGCCAAACAGCTGCCACAGCTAGGGAGGAAAGGGCACGTGCATACCCCTCTCGAGACGAGGACTGACTCCCCTGGGGAGACTCCAGAAGTACCCCAAGATCCATGTCAGCACTGGAGAGGAAAGCTCACATTCCGGCACCGAATCCACACCAGGTCTTAGGCCCAGCATCGACGGGAGAGGAATCCCGAGAGGCCGCGAGCAACTCGCATGGGGACTGGCCTTTCCTGAGGCCACCGGAGCAGGTCCCTGAGGTCCCCGTCAGAAGTCAAGAGCACCTGCCGCAACTCGAGAAAATCCGGGAGGTTCTCCCCTCCAGGCGAGATGAGGAACATTTCCATTGAGGCGTCTCGAGGCTATTCACACTTAAAGTCTGGAACTTCCAAAGGGTCCTTCACACCCTTGCTGCAACTGAAGAAGTTCCCCGACATACCCGACTCCACTCGAGAGGAAGCACGAGAGTCCCGCCCACATACAGAGGAGCCCCGTTTAGGCCTCCTAGATTGAGAGGTGGGATCCTTTCCCTGCGTGGTCGGGAAAGAATTCCCGGCGTTCCCGTCGCATCTCAAGAGGAGGCGCTCTCCACATGAAAGGCGAGAGGAACTCCAGGGTCGTGCCACCATTCCCAGAGTCCCCCAGATGTCTCAGTCCATTCCAGGGAAACCTGTCTTCCCTGCACTGCCTCGACTTTCAAGCCGTGGATCGACTCACACCACGGTGGCTCGTGGGATAGCCCTGTGGGAAAACTTCCTGGGAAAGCCTCCTGGGAAAGCCTCAAGGGAAAGCCACAGATCCCTTGATTCACAAGAAGGGAAGCGTGACACTGCTGTTACAGCTCGGGAGGAAAGCGCACGTGCATGCCCCCACTCGAGACGAGGACTGACTCCCCTGGAGAGACTCCAGAAGTACCCCAAGATCCATGTCAGCAATGGAGAGGAATCCTCAGGGTCCGGGACCGACTCCACACAAGGTCTTAGGCCCCGGCATCGACGGGAGAGGAATCCCGAGAGGCCCCCGAGCAACTCGCATGGGGACTGGCCATACCTGAGGCCACCAGAGCGGGTCCCTGAGATCCCCGATGTAAGTCGAGAGCACCTGTCGCAACTCGAGAAAATCCAGGAGGTTCTCCCCTCCAGGCGAGATGAGGCCCATTTCCGCTGAGGAGTCTTGAGGCTAATCACATCTTACATCTGGAACTTCCAAAGGGTCCCTCACACCTTTGCTGCAACTCAAGAAGTTCCCCGACATACCCGTCTCCATTCGAGAGGAAGCACGAGAGTCCCGCCCACAACCAGAGGTGCCGCGTTTCCGCCTCCTACCTCGAGAGGAGGAATCCTTTCCCTGCGTGATCGGGAAAGAATTCCCAGTGTTCCCCTTGCATCTCAAGAGGAGGCCCTCTCCACAGGAAAGGCGATAGGAACTCCAGTGTCGTGTCACCATTCCCAGAGCACCCAGAATTCTCAGTCCATTCCAGGGAAACCTGTTTTCCCTGCACTGCCTCGACTTTCAAGCCGAGGATCGACTCACATCACGGTGGCACATGGGACAGCCCTGTGGGAAAGCCTGGTGGGAAAGCCTCGTGGGAAAGCCTCGTGGGAATGCCTCGAAGGAAAGCCACAGATCCTTTGATCCATGGGAAGGGAAGCGTGACACTGCTGCTACAGCTGGGAGGAAAGCACACGTGCATGCCCCCACTCGAGAGGAGGACTGACTCCCCTGGGGAGACTGCAGAAGTACCCCAAGATCCATGTCAGCACTGGAGAGGAATCCTCAGTTTCGGGCACCGACTCCACACAAGGTCTTAGGCCCCGGCATCGACGGGAGAGGAATCCCGAGAGGCCCCCGAGCAACTCGCATGGGGACTGGGCTTTCCTGAGGCCACCAGAGCGGGTCCCTGATGTCCCCATCGTAAGTCGAGAGCACCTGCCGCAACTTGAGAAAATCCAGGAGGTTCTCCCCTCCAGGCGAGATGAGGCCCATTTGCGCTGAGGCCTCTCGAGGCTAATGACACCTAACTTCTGGAACTTCCAAAGGGTCCTTCACACCCTTGCTGCACCTCAAAAAGTTCCCCGACATACCCGTCTCCACTCGAGAGGAAGCACGAGAGTCCCGCCCACATCCAGAGGAGCCCGTTTCCGCCTCCTAGCTCGAGAGGAGGGATCCTTTCCCTGCGTGGTCGGGAAAGAATTCCCGGCGTTTCCATCGCATCTCAAGAGGAGGCGCTCTCCACAGGAAAGGCTAGAGGAACTCCAGGGTCGTGCCATCATTCCCAGAGTCCCCGAGATGTCTCAGTCCATTCCAGGGAAACCTGTTTTCCCTGCACTGCCTCGACTTTCAAGCCGAGGATCGACTCACACCACGGTGGCACGTGGGACAGCCCTGTGGGAAAGCCTCGTGGGAAAGCCTCGTGGGAAAACCTCCAGGGAAAGCCACAGATCCCTTGATCCACGCGAAGGGAAGCGCGACACTGCTGCTACAGCTCGGGAGGAAAGCGCACGTGCATGCCCCCACTCGAGACGAGGACTGACTCCCCTGGGGAGACTGCAGAATTACCCCAAGATCCTTTTCAGCGCTGGAGAGGAATGCTCAGGTTCCGGCAAAGACTCCACACAAGGTCTTAGGCCCCGGCATCGACGGGAGAGGAATCCCAGAGAGTCCCCCAAGCAACTCGCTTGGGGACTGTCCTTTCCTGAGATCACCAGAGCGGGTCCCTGTGGTCTCCGTCGTAAGTCGTGAGCACCTGCCGCCACTCGAGAAAATCCAGGAGGTTCTCCCCTCCAGGCGAGGTGAGGCCCATTTCCGCTGAGGCGTCTCGAGGCTAATCACACCTAACCTCTGGAACTTCCAAAGGGTCCTTCACACCCTTGCTGCAACTCAAGAATTTTCCCGACATACCCATCTCCACTCGAGAGGAAGCTCGAGAGTTCTGCCCACATCCAGAGGAGCCCCGTTTCCACCTCCTAGCTCAAGAGGAGGGATCCTTTCCCTGCGTTTTCGGGAAAGAATTCCTGGCGATCCCGTCGCATCTCAAGAGGAGGCGCTCTCCACAGGAAAGGCGAGAGGAACTCCAAGGTCGTGCCACCATTCCCAGAGTCCCCCAGATGTCTCAGTCCATTCCAGGGAAACCTGTTATCCCTGCACTGCCTCGACCTTCAAGCCGAGGATCGACTCACACCACGGTGGCTCGTGGGACAGCCCTGTGGGAAAGCCTCGTGGAGAAAGCCTCGTGGGAAAGCCTCGAGGGAAAGCCACAGATCCCTTGATCCACGGCGAAGGGAAGCGTGACACTGCTGCTAAAGCTCGAGAGGAAAGCGCACGTGCATGCCCCCACTTGAGACGAGGACTTACTCCCCTGGGGAGACTCCAGAAGTACCCCAAGATCGATGTCAGCACTGGAGTGGAATCCTCAAGTTCCGGCACCCACTCCACACAAGATCTTAGGCACCGGCATCGACGGGAGTGGAATCCCGAGAGGCCCCCAATCAACTCACATGGGGACTGGCCTTTCCTGAGGCCACCAGAGCGGGTCCCTGAGGTCCCCGTCGTAAGTCGAGAGCACCTGCCGCAACTCGACAAAATCCAGGAGGTTCTCCCCTCCAGGCGAGATGAGGCCCATTTCCGCTGAGGCGTCTCGAGACTAACACCTAACCTCTGGGACTCCCAAAGGGTCCTTCACACCCTTGCTGCAACTCAACAAGTTCCCCAACATACCCGTCTCCACTCGAGGGAAGCACGAGAGTTCCCCCCACATCCAGAGGAGCCCCGTTTCCGCCTCCTAGCTCCAGAGGAGGGATCCTTTCCCTTCGTGGTCGGGGAAAAATTCCGGCGTTCCCGTCACATCTCAAGAGGAGGCGCTCTCCACAGGAAAGGCGAGAGGAACTCCAGGGTCGTGCCACCATTCCCAGAGTCCCCCAGATGTCTCAGTCCATTCCAGGGAAACCTGTTTTCCCTGCACTGCCTCGACTTTCAAGCCGAGGATCGACTCACACGACGGTGGCACGTGGGACAGCCCTGTGGGAAAGCCTCGTTGGATATCCTCGTGGGAAAGCCTTGAGGAAAAGCCACAGATCCCTTGATCCACTCCATGGAAAGCATGACACTGCTGCTATCAGCTCGGGAGGAAGGCACACGTGCATGCCCCCACTCGAGACGAGGACTGACTCCCCTGGGGAGACTTCAGAAGTACCCAGAGATCCATGTCGTCACTGGAGAGGAAACGTCAGGTTCCGGCACCGACTCCACACAAGGTCTTAGGACCGGCATCGACGGAAGAGGAATCCCGAGAGGCCCCCGAGCAACTCGCATGGGGACTGGCCTTTCCTGAGGCCACCAGAGCGGGTCCCTGAGGTCCCCGTCATAAGTCGAGAGCACCTGCCGCAACTCGAGAAAATCCAGGAGGTTCTCCCCTCCAGGCCAGATGAGGCCCATTTCCGCTGAGGCTTCTCGTGGTTAATCACACCTAACCTCTGGAACTTCCAAAGGGTCCTTCACACCCTTGCTGCAACTCAAGAAGTTCCCCGACATACCCGTCTCCAATCGAGAGGAAGCACGAGACACCCGCCCACATCCAGAGGAGCCCCGTTTCCGCCTCCTAGCTCGAGAGGAGGGATCCTTCCCCTGCGTGGTCGGGATAGAATTCCCAGTGTTCCGTCGCATCTAAAGAGGAGGTGCTCTCCACAGGAAAGGCGAGAGGAACTCCAGGGTCGTGCCACCATTCCCAGAGTCCCCCAGATGTCTCAGTCCATTCCAGGAAAACTTTTTTCCCTTCACGGCCTCGACTTTCAAGCCGAGGATCGACTCACACCACGGTGGCACGTGGGACAGCCCTGTGGGAAAGCCTCATGGGAAAGCCTCGTGGGAAATCCTCGAGGGAAAGCCGCAGATCCCTTGATCCACGCGAAGGGAAGTGTGACAGTTATGCTACATCTCTAGAGGAAATCGCACGTGCATGCCCCCACTCGAGACGAGGACTGACTCCTCTGGGGAGACTCCCGAAGTCCCCAAGATCCATGTCAGCACTGGAAGAGGAATCCTCAGGTTCCGGCACCGACTCCACACAAGATCTTAGGGCCCGGCATCGACGGAAGAGGAATCCCGAGAGGCCCCCGAGCAACTCGCATGGGGACTGGCCTTTCCTGAGGCCACCAGAGCGGGTCCCTGAGGTCCCCGTCATAAGTCAAGAGCACCTGCCGCAACTCGAGAAAATCCAGGAGGTTCTCCCCTCCAGGCGAGATGAGTCCCATTTCCGCTGAGGCTTCTCGTGGCTAATCACACCTAACCTCTGGAACTTCCAAAGGGTCCTTCACACCCTTGCTGCAACTCAAGAAGTTCCCCGACATACCCGTCTCCAATCGAGAGGAAGCACGAGAGTCCCGCCCACATCCAGAGGAGCCCCGTTTCCGCCTCCTAGCTCGAGAGGAGGGATCCTTCCCCTGCGTGGTCGGGATAGAATTCCCAGTGTTCCGTCGCATCTAAAGAGGCGGTGCTCTCCACAGGAAAGGAGAGAGGAACTCCAGGGTCGTGCAACCATTCCCAGAGTCCCCCAGATATCTCAGTCCATTCCAGGGAAACCTGTTTTCCCTGCACTGCCTCGACTTTCAAGCTGAGGATCGGGTCACACCACGGTGGCACGTGGGACAGCCCTGTGGGAAAGCCTCGTGGGAAAGCCTCGAGGGAAAGCCACAGATCCCTTTATCACGCGAAGGAAGCGCGGCACTGCTGCTACAGCTCGGGAGGAAAGCTCACGTGCATGCCCCCTCTCGAGTCGAGGACTGACTCCCTTGGGCTGACTCCAGAAGAACCCCAAGATCCATGTCAGCACTGGAGAGGAATGCTCAGGTTACGGCACCGATTCCACACAAGATGTTAGGCCCGGGGCATCGATGGGAGAGGAACGCGAGAGGCCCCCGAGCAACTCGCATGGGGACTGGACTTTCCTGAGGCCACCAGAGCGGGTCCCTGAGGTCCCCGTCGTAAGTCGAGAGCACCTGCCGCAACACGAGAAAATCCAGGAGGTTCTCGCCTCCAGGCGAGATGAGGCCCATTTCCGCTGAGGCGTCTCGAGGCTAATCACATCTAACCTCTGGAACTTCAAAAGGGTCCTTCACACCCTTGCTGCAACTCAAGAAGTTCCCGACTTACCCGTCTCCACTCGAGAGAAGCACGAGAGTCCTGCCCCACATCCGGAGGAGACCCTTTTCTGCCACCTAGCTTGAGAGGGATCCTTTCCCTGCGTGGTCGGGAAAGATTTCCCGGCGTTCCCGTCGCATCTCTCAAGAGGAGGCGCTCTCCACAGGAAAGGCGAGAGGAACTCCAGGGTCGTGCCACCATTCCAGAGTCCCCAGATGTCTCAGTCCATTCCAGGGAAACCTGTTCTTCCCTGCACTACCTCGACTTTCAAGCCGTGGATCGACTCACACCACGGTGGCTCGTGGGCAGCCCTGTGGAAAACTTCCTGGGAAAGCCTCCTGGGAAAGCCTCAAGGAAAGCCACAGA
>NW_017196276.1:0-20254 GCF_001704415.2 Capra hircus
TCATAAAAGAGCTGAACACAGCTTAGCGAATAAACAGCAACTGTGAGCAGAAATTTATATAGCAGGATGAGACCAGTCTGCATGATCAAGCTCAGTCATGTCTCCTAAGGATCCCAGATTCAGTCAACTGTGAATAAGTTCCAGGATATAAACAGCTTGGACGTAGTATAATATTCATTATGACCCATACAAGGGAATTCGGACACACTGGTCTTTGGTTTAATTTCTAAAATGGACCAAAGATCAACCATCCTTCGCAATGGAGAGATGTTCTTTCTCCCCAAACACAAACATATAACTCCAAAGGGAGACAGATTGGTCCAGTTTTAAATTTATTGTTAAACTTGATTAGATTCATCATTACATCACTTATTAAGTTATATGAGCAGCGTCATTCATGAGGCATAATTCAAGATGGGCAGACACCAAAAGCATATGCATTTGAACCCGCCATACTGAAGCAAAGTTGTGCTGATTTACAGGTTTGTACACATAGGGGGTTGGGAATCCGTGTTGAGCACATTCTGTTCGTGACGTCAGGTGCAGAAGAACAGTCCAGGACGAGCCACAGTCATTTTAATCTTTCTGTTTTCACAGACCATATGGTTGTTCTGCTTAGGCTGCAGTGCTGGGTCTAGCATACAAAGAGAGCATGAACAATCTTCCCTTCCAACAAACACAAACTTTCCAGGGTCTAAGGTTTCCCCTTCCCGAGTACCAGGGTTGTTGGCTCCTTTTCCACTACCACAAAATTGGCGTGATCATTCTAGTAGCTATAACTTTTGCCATTTTTTCTAGTCATTTGCTGATCACACTAAAAACTTTTATATAGAATGATAAGGAGCAAGAGGAATAAGGGCATTTTCATGCCATTTACAGAGATCATTTATATTCACCACCTTGGGCCTACTGGGCCATTTAAGGAATTCTTAGAGCAGTGTACTCAAGTAAACCATAGTTATCTTCACAATCTAGGACTGTATTTATTCAACAGGAGAATCTAGGTGGCTGAACAAGAATTAAATAATTTTAATACCATTTGGACTGGCCTACTGCCAAGGAGGTGGACTAGCCAAGCTGGTCAGAGGTTCACTCTTCAGGGAAAGAAGGAAGCATCATGCTTTCTTTCCACTTCTGACAAGCTGTAGTAGGTGTATTTTTTTTTTTTTTAATACTCAACCTGTTAAGGACAGTTAGAAACCCTGGACAACATGTAAAAGAAAAACATAAGAATTTGGAGAGAAGAAATCAGACTAGCTTAAGAACTTGGGCTTTAGGAAAGATAGAGCAGAGTGAGTTCCCTGAGATTTCTTTTGCCTCATGTAACCCAAGTGAGTCCTGGAGAAGCCAGGAACCTGAAAATGCCAACAGATGTAGACAAAAAAGGCCATGAAAAGTCTTCTTTCTGCAGCCAAAGGCCCAGGAAATAGGACAAGACAGGAAACTTTAGCAAATTTATCTGTTCATAAAGGCAAACCACAATGGAAAGTTGTGCAGGCAAACAAACATATAAGAAAGGAACGCCTGGTAGGAAAGCCCTGTGTGTGTTTTTTACTAACCCTTGTTCCGTCTTTCCATCACTGGCATCCATGACAGTTTTTTAGATAGCTGCCTGCATCCCCAGTGTGAGTTCCGGGTGGTGGAGGGGGAAGAGCTCTTTGTCATGAAAGAGCAGAGCTTCACTGTTTTAACCTGTCTTGTGGTTCCCTCAAGGACTAACGCAAAGGCTTGTCTACATGTCACAAACTCAGCACTCTCTCAGGGCAGAGAAATTGTTACAAAGAGAATATTTTCTAAGAAAAATTCAACAGTACATTTGAATAGGCAGGAGAAAGAACTTGAAGGTAGGTTAACTGAAATTGTCCAGTCAGAGAGCAGAAAGAAAAAAGAATGAAGAGAAATGAGCTGAGAATAAAGGACCTGTGGGACACTGTCAAATTTTCTGACATAAGTATAGGATTCCCAGAAGAGAGAAGAGTGAGAAATAGCTGTGTGAGTTTTGTCAAAAACAATGTTCTGTTAAAGAAAAGGATCCCACTGATAGCATCTTCTCCCTCATCCTACTTCCTACATAGTCGTCGGTGGGAATAGGGAGGACCTGATCAGTCCCTCTTTGATGGATACTCTTTACCTAGTTCTTGAGGCAGAAAGGGACCTGTTGCATTGCTGGTCTCTAACCACTAGCTTCTACAAGGGCATGAGGCAGGAGGTGAGATGGGAAGGAACAGAACTTGTCTGCGCTTCTTTTTCCGTTAGATTCAATTAAGCTTCTTGCATAGGCAGCCCTCTGATAAACCTGATTTGTGGTTAGGGTACAATAGAAAGGCAGAGAGTTATTGTTGCTCTTGTCTAGTTGCTAAGTCATGTCTGACTCTTTTGCAGGCCCCATGGACTATAGCCTTGCCAGGATCCTCTGTCCATGGGATTTTCCAGGCAAGAATACTGGAGTGGCTTGCCATTTCCTTCTCCAGGGGAATATTCTCGACCCAGGGATTGAACTCGTGTCTCTTGCACTGGCAGGCGGATACTTTACCACTGAGCCACCAGGGAAGCTTGTTAGAGAGACTGATACCAGACCCATAACTTTGGAGATTAATCCTGAGATGCCAGGGCTTTGTACAAGAAGGGGGATTAGACTCATGAACATGTCCTTTGGGTTTTTTTTTTTTAATTTTATTTTTTTTATTTTTTAAATTTTAAAATCTTTAATTCTTACATGCGTTCCCAAACATGAACCCCCCCTCCCACCTCCCTCCCCACAACATCTCTCTGGGTCATCCCCATGCACCAGCCCCAAGCGAGCTGCACCCTACGTCAGACATGGACTGGCGATTCAATTCTTACATGATAGTATACATGTTAGAATTCCCATTCTCCCAAATCATCCCACCCTCTCCCTCTCCCTCTGAGTCTAGGTACTGAAGGCTGGTCCATCTACTACTATCATCAGCCCAAGTAAGCAACGTTTCCACACAGATATGCCACTGGTACAAAATGGAATTAAGAATTAAGTCCTTGACTTTGTTAAAAATCTGCCCAAGTTGAGAGCTGGAAGCATGTTTGTTCAGTTAGATTTTAGGTCATTGTGTCTTAAGAGGATTCTTTTGAGTTAGATTAGATTTCTTTAAAAATAGAAGTGGGGAAATAAGATAGGAAGTGTTGGCCTGATATGAAGAAAAGCTACACAGATCCCCTGAATCATGAGAGCCTCACCCAGACTTCTATCACTAGAATACCTTAGGACTGGTTTTTCAGTGTGAGACAGTGGCCATTTGATAAAGCTGCTTCTAATCAGACAAGTGTTGCCATTTGATGTAAAACACACATGTAGATATCACTCTATCCCCACACACATTGACTTGGACCATATGCTTCTCAAATTTTTAATTTAACTAAAGTGACAAATTTTTATTTTCATCAGTTCCCATAGTAAGGATCTATGTTTCAAATATTTATTTGATCAGGGTCTTGAGTCCACAAGATGGCAGTGTCTTCTCAGGGACCCTGCTCATGTATTCCTTCCCGTGTGTGTGTGTGTGTGTGTGTGTGTGTGTGTGTGTGTGTGTGTGAGAGAGAGAGAGAGAGAGAGAGAGGGGGGGGGGGTGGGGGAGGGAGAAAGGGAGGAGAGAGGAGGAGCTTGGTGGTGTGTTGCATGGGTAATGAAAAGTCTCTTTTGTCTTTGATAGAACAGGCTCCTTTTATGATTTCTAAAGCAGAAGAATTGAAATGTCTGAGCTCAACTCTTTTTTTGTTTGTTTGTTTTTTTAGGGCTTAAAATTTGAATCCTTAGTGAACCAGAGGGGGAAAGAATGATGAAATCCTCAAGAGTTTTATTAGTGATCCTGTGGCTTCACTTAATCTGTAAGTTTGGGGCATTTCTATGGGACCATAAAATAACTATTTGGAGTCATTGTCCCTTCTAGACTTACGGAGAAACATGAACACTATTTCCCTTAAATAAGGGATGGTAGATGTGGGAGGCCTGTGAAAAGGTAACTTGAATTCTGGAGAGGAGGCATCCACTACCTAACCCACCTTCTCTGAGCGTTCACTGTCTCTTTGCACAGCGGTGAGCAGCCAGCAGAACACCGTGGAGCAGAGTCCTGCGTCTCTGCCTGTCCCAGAGGGAGCCGTCGCCTCTCTCGGCTGCACTTATTCTGACAGTAATTCTCAGTACTTCACATGGTACAGACAGTACCCTGGGAAAGGACCTGAGTTTCTGCTGGCAGGTGTATGCCGACAAAGACAAAGAGGAAGGAAAATTTACAGCGCAGTCCAATAAAACCAACAAGCGTGTCTCCCTGCGTATCAGAGACTCCGAGCCCAGCGACTCAGCCACCTACCTCTGTGCAGTGAACACACAGTGCTCCCCAGGCACCTGCCGCCTGTGCCCAAACCTGCTGGGGCCCCGGCAGCGCCTCTTGGAGAGCTTAGGCTGCAGGGCACAGACATTCTGTCACCTCTCTAGATGTGAATGTGGATTAAGAGTAACCGTGGAGAAGGTTTGATTGATTAGGGAAATATTTTCAAAATTCTGAAACAGTTGATTCTGAAGGGAAATTAAACAGACAGTTTGGTCTGAATGACTGAAATATTTTTCAATCTTCTCATTGTACTCTAGTTTTGTACCATAACTTTACTCACTGGAATTGGAATTATGATGCTTTTATATATGACAATATTTTAATATGATAACTGAGATACTCCCTCATAGTTCCTGGTACATTTTGCTCTTTCCTCATGCAGTTATTCAAGATGTTTGATATTCATTGCTTTAGGAAATAATGGAAAAACATAAATGCAGAAGTCTTTTTTTTTTAATGTGGACCATTTTAAAGCCTTTATTGAATTTGTTGCAATATTATTTCTATTTTATGTTTCTTGCTTTCTGGCTGTGAAGCATGTGGGATCTTAGTGCCCAGACCAGGGATTGGAAGGCACACAAGTGGAAAGAGAATTGGAAAGTCCCCCTGCATTGAAAGGCCAAGTGTTAACCACTGGACCTCCAGGGAAGCCCCAGAAAGGAGTCTTAAGCAGCTATTCTGAGAAAGCTGTGAGTCATGAATTATTTTAGTTATAGATCTGCCGCCTCATCTTCACCCATCTTCATCTTCAACTGCAGCCCCATTGGTGGATTAGATAAGGATACATTTGATGGGTGGATGGAAGGATTAACATCAGAAGGTGAGAACTGGTTGAAACAAAAAGCCTAGACAGTTGCAGGAATTCAGATCAGAGGTTTATGTTACCATTTTTGAGTAAAGGCTGAGTAGAACTCAAAGTTCCAGGTGTGAGCCTTGTGGGAGAGTGCATTGATTCCTATGTACGTGAGTGTGGCTGGGGATGGTAGAGAGAATTAGCTACAGCCATAGAATATCCTACACCCACAGCAGGGTGTAGGGGTACAGATTTCCTGAGAAGGATCTCTGAGTAACCAATGTTATGGTGATTAAAGACCTACATGGATCAGTTATCAAAGACCATATGGTATTGAGGATGTTTTAGAAAATGTTGGTGAGAGAGCTGGGAATACCAACAGGGATATGAATACCCACCCTCTCCCGACTCATTGGCACGGTGGAATTGTCCTATAACTTATGCCAAAGTCCAGGAAAAATGTTTGTGATCTGATGGAAATCAACTGACGCTTTCGAACTGTGGTGTTGAAGACTCTTGAGAGTCCCTTGGACTGCAAGGAGATTAAACTAGTCAATCCTAAAGGAAATTAACCCTGGTCACCTGATGCAAAGAGCTGACTCATTGGAAGACCCTGATGCTGGGAAAGATTGAAGGCAGGGAGAAAGGGATGACAGAAGAAGAGACAGTTGGATGACTCAATAGACATGAGTTTGTGCAAGACTTAGGAGATGGTGAGGGACAGGGAAGCCTAGCATGCTACTGTCCATGGGGTCGCAGAGTCAGATATGACTGAGTGACTGAACAACAACAAATAAATCCAGGGAAAAAAATTAGAAGTCACAGTCGTCATAAAGCTGAAGTAGTGTTCTGTTAGACACGACATTGTTTATTTAGTCCAAAAAGCGGAAAAAGCTGGAAATGACTAATTAAGATTTTTACTCAGTTTTGTTCACATAGTCACTGACTAAAAGGATGTAAAAGTATAAAAGGCTACAGCCCATGGGGTCGCACAGAATCAGACACAACTGAAGCAACTTAGCATGCAAAGAAGGATGTAATCTAATCAGAATTTACTTCAAATTCTCAGTCTGGAAATTTATGACTCAGAAATATTTCCAAATCATGGAAAAAGCACTTGAAAGGCAATGAGAAAGAGCATGAAATGTATTGAGCTCAAGATACTCGAATTCTCTTTCCACTTGTGTGTCTTCTGGTGCCACTGGAAAGAACCTGTTTTGTGGTGCTGGCCTGATTATCTTTTGTTGCTAATGAGTGACTTGATTTCAGGCTATACTCATATATATTTCAGGATAGGTTTAGGATTAAGTGAGGTAGCATATTGTCTTAGGTTGACTTCCTTAACAAAGCCAAAGTTGGGATTTCTGTCACCCATCTTATTTTGAGAAAAGCAAGTTAGGTGGGGAGGGGAAGAGGGTAAACATGAATGTGGCTGAGCTGAACTCTTGATCCAGCCTGACTCCATGGGGGTCTCTGGAGCATGAAATGCCCCACAGAATTGATCCCTCTCACCTTGAGTCAAGGGGGCCATACAGCGGATCTTAGAATAAGGCACTCATTGGAGCATGGGTATACTTTACTAGAGAATGGTGATGTTTATTGGTGTAGATCAGTTTTCTGGGAAAGAGGGCAGCCATGAGCCAAGTATAGCCAACATTTGCAGCAGCTGGGAATTGGGTCCACTGGCCTGGAAAAGGGGGTCTAGGTTGAGCACCAGCAGTGTCTACTACTAGCATGGAACTCTCATGTCATATGAGTGCATTCAATAAATGGTAGACTTGAAAATTATTGTATTTAAAAAGTTAATTTCCTTCTCTACTTCTTGAAAGTGAAAGTGAGTCACTCAGTCATGTCCAGTTCTTTGTGATGTCATGGACTATACAGTCTTCTTGTTAATTGGGAAAAGTGAAAAGTCAAAGTGTTAGCTGCTCGGTTGTGTCTGACTCTTTATGACACCATGAACTGTAGTCTGCCAGGCTCCTCTGTCCATGGAATTCTCCAGGTCAAAGTACTGGAGTGGGTAACCATTCCTTTTTCCAGGGGATCTTCTCAAGGCCTCCTAAATTGCAGGGATTGAACCCAAGTCTCCCAAATTGCAAGTGGATTCTTTACCATCTGAGCCACCAGGAAGCCCTTTCTATTTCTTACCAATCTGGAAAAATTAAAATAATGTATGGTGAAGAACTTAAGAGAGAAAATTTTAAAAATATATAAAGAATTATTATTCAAAGCTAAGACTCCAGATTTTTTGAGAGTAGTGACCAAGGAACCATTATATTATTCTCTTAGATCCTTTGGCCATTCTCCAAATGTGCATTTCCATACGAGACCATAAAGCATGACATTCTGCCACACTTTGGTTCCAGGTATAATGACTCTCATATTCACAGTTGATGACTTGGTGCTTCAAGGTATAGAAAGAGACACCATCTGTACTTATTAATGACTAGTGTTTCTTTGTTCTTGGTTTATATTTAAGAATGAAGAACTGGGTGGTGGGATGGACTCCTTATGTCATTGTGTCCCTGTTCTCCACAAAGTTTCTTCCTGAATGGGCTTCTTGGTCAGTAGTCTGGCCATGTGGACTTACCATGTTACTTGGCAGGCTTGTTTTTAGGATGAATGAGCAGAGAACTGCTTATTAACTTGTTTCTTCCTCTCCTATCCACCTAATATCAGTTTGAAGGTGGCTTAGCTCTGTTACTTCCCTGGTAGCTCAGAAGGTAAAGCATCTGTCTACAATGTGGGAGACCTGGGTTCGATCCCTGGGTCTGGAAGATCCCCTGGAGAAGGAAATGGCAATCCACTCCAGTACTATTGCCTGGAGAATCCCATGGACAGAGGAGCCTGGTAGGCTACAGTCCATGGGGTCCCAAAGAGTTGGACACGACTGAGCGACTTCACTTCACTTAGCTCTGTTAAGTACTCACAGGAAAAAACAGCATTCCAGGTGTTTATTTCAACTTTAGTGAACATCAGGTGCCCACATACAGGCTAGCCTACTCTGCTTCTCACATATAGGTCTAGTAGCAGGGAGACTAGTATAACTATCCCACATAGTGACCTTCAGTTCATCCTCATGTGCTGTCCCCCCTGCCCTGCATCACACTTATCCTTTCTCAGTCCAGAATCTCTATAGGCTCCTAAGGAGTAAGTTTCCTTCACTTGCATGTCCAATAAAAGCTTCTCATAGTTCATTATGGGCTGTGCTCTCTCCCTCTCTGTCTCACCCATCAGAATGCTCGCATCTACTTTCTGTTTTGTGGGAACTGTTGATATCTTTCACCTTTTTATTATTTTCACATTATGGATTTAGTATCATCCTGTTTATACTTGTAAATTTTATCCCAGTGGGAAGTTTGGTGAGAAAGGAGGAGAGTACATATGTTTGATTAGATATTTTGAATCATGTAAAATTTCTTTTTAAAAATATTAATTTATTTATTTTAATTGGAGGCTAATTACAATACTGTATTGGTTTTGTCATACATTGACATGAATCCTCCAAGGGTGTACACGTGTTCCCCATCTTGAACCATCCTCCCACCTCCCTCCCCATCCCATCTCTCGGGGTCATCCCAGTGCACCAGCCCCAAGCACTCTGTATCATGCATGAAACCTGAACTGGTGATTCATTTCACATATGACAATATACATGTTTCAATGCCATTCTCCCAAATCATCCCACCCTCACCCTCTCCCACAGAGTCCAAAAGACTGTTCTATACATCTGTGTCTCTATTGCTGTATTGCATAAAGGGTTATCAATATCATCTTTCTAAATTCCATATATAGGCTTTAGTAAATAGAGGAAAACAACAGAATGGGAAAGACTAGAGATATCTTCAAGAAAATTAGAGATACTAAGGGAACATTTCATGCAAAGATGGGCTCGATAAAGGGCAGAAATGTTATGGACCTAACAGAAGCAGAAGAACTTAGGAAGAGGTGGCAAGAATACACAGAAGAACGGTACAAAAAAGATCTTCACGACCCAGATAATCACGATGGTGTGATCACTCATTTAGAGCCAGACATCCTGGAATGTGAAGTCAAGTGGGCCTTAGAAAACATCACTACAAACAAAGCTAGAGGAGGTGATGGAATTCCAGTGGAACTGTTTCAAATCCTGAAAAATGATGCTGTGAAAGTGCTGCACTCAATGTGCCAGCAAATTTGGGAAACTCAGCAGTGGCCACAGGATGGGAAAAGTCAGTTTTCACTCCAATCCCAAAGAAAGGCAATGCCAAAGAATGCTCAAACTACCACACAATTGCACTCATCTCACACGACAATAAAGTAATGCTCAAACTTTTCCAAGCCAGGCTTCAGCAATACGTGAACCGTGAACTCCCTGATGTTCAAGCTGGTTTTAGAAAAGGCAGAGGAACCAGAGATCAAATTTCCAACATCTGCTGGGTCATCAAAAAAGCAAGAGAGTTCCAGAAAAACATCTATTTCTGCTTTATTGACTATGCCAAAGCCTTTGACTGTGTGGATCACAAGAAACTGTGGAAAATTCTGAGAGAGATGGGAATACCAGACCACCTGACCTGCCTCTTGAGAAACCTATTTGCAGGTCAGGAAGCAACAGTTCGAACTGGACATGGAACAACAGACTGGTTCCGAATAGGAAAAGGAGTACATCAAGGCTGTTTATTGTCACCCTGCTTATTTAACTTCTATGCAGAGTACATCATGAGAAACACTGGGCTGGAAGAAACACAAGCTGGAATCAAGATTGCTGGGAGAAATATCAATAACCTCAGATATGCAGATGACACCACCCTTATGGCAGAAAGTGAAGAGGAACTAAAAAGCCTCTTGATGAAAGTGCAAGAAGAGAGTGAAAAAGTTGGCTTAAAGCCCAACATTCAGAAAACTAAGATCATGGCATCTGGTCCCATCATTACATGGGAAATAGATGGTGAAGCAGTGGAAACAGTGTCAGATTTTATTTGGTGGGGGTCTCCAAAATCACTGCAGATGGTGATTTCAGCCATGAAATTAAAAGACGCTTACTCCTTGGAAGGAAAGTTATAACCAACCTAGACAGCATATTGAAAACCAGAGACATTACTTTGCCAACAAAGGTCCAATTGGTCAAGGCTATAGTTTTTCCAGTGGTCATATATGGATGTGAGAGTTGGACTGTGAAGAAAGCTGAGTGCTGAAGAATTGATGCTTTTGAACTGTGGTGTTGGAGAAGACTCTTGAGAGTCCCTTGGACTGCAAGGAGATCCAACCAGTCCATCCTAAAGGAGACCAATCCTGGGTGTTCATTGGAAGGACTGATGCTAAAGCTGAAACTCCAGTAGTTTGGCCACCTCATGCGAAGAGTTGACTCACTGGAAAAGACTCTGATGCTGGGAGGGATTGGGGCAGGAGGAGAAGGGAACGACAGAGGATGAGATGCCTGGATGGCATGACTGACTCAATGGATGTGAGTTTGAGTGAACTCCGGGGGTTGGTGATGAACAGGGAGGCCTGGCGTGCTGCAATTCATGGGGTCGCAAAGAGTCGGGCACGACTGAACTGAACTGAATGCAATCCAGCTGTCATCAGGCATCCAGGAAGTCTCTCTGGGGAATGATGCCATATCAGGAACTCAGTATTTGTCTGCGTCATGGACAGATTAGGCGCTGAGCAATCGCATCAGCGGGGACAAACTTGGTAAGGGGAAAGCAGTGTTTCTGAGCCCATGCATGACTTCCAGCACCGCTAGCGAGGCCGGACTATGAGATCATGAGGCCAAAGTGATGAAGCAGGTTGCACTGAGATGTTCCTTCCTCTGCATGCAATCTCTGCAACTTCTGAGAGTAGTTTGAGAAGGATCAGTGTTAACTCTTCCTTAAATGTTTGGTAGACTGACTCTATAACTTTGGAGTCCAGTTCTCTGACCATATTGGAGATTCTGAGGCAAACCCAATATTAATTCACTTATTCCTTTTCTATTTAATGCAGCCAGAGTCAGTTTCTGTTACTTGTAAGTAAGAACCCTGACTCATATACAATCTGATTCCAGCATGAGGCAAATTAGGAAAAAAGGACAGGGTATCAGAAGTGACTAAGAAGTCTATCCATGCTCCTCAGAGGTACTCTGTAAATACTGGGCATCAGTTTTCTTTCTTCATTGAGTTTTTAGTGCATAAAATTGTATCTGTACCTGTTCTCACTGTAGGCTGGAACTGGAGTTCAATAAAGGCAGAGAATAGAACAGCTTTGCAATTTCCTCTGAACCAGCCCTAACACACTTCATCTTCCTCAGGTGGTTCTCTTAGTAGGATGATGCTGCCCCCACAAGAGGGCAGTGCCTCTTTCAGACTCACTTTGTTTGAAATCAATATGTTTGTATTGAAAGCAAAAAGATTAAGCTTCCTTTGATTGGCTGGGTAAGAAACCCGAGACTCTCTCTGGGTCTCAGAGGGACTGGATGAGTATACTGAAAAAAAAAAAAGAGAGCGAGACTGAGGAAGCTGGCTTTATTTCAGGGCAAGACCTGCATCTTCCATGATCCTCCTAAAGAAGAAGAATGGAGAAGCTTCTGGCCCTGTCTTTGGTGATTCTGTGGCTTCAGCTGGCCAGTGAGTTTGGGCTCTTGGTGATGGGAAGAGGGTGACCAAAGTTCAGAGATCACAAGACTGAGGGGCAAAATCTTCTCTTTAATTGGGAAAAGTGAAAAGTGAAAGTGTTAGTCGCTCAGTCCTGTCTAACTCTTTGCCACCTAATGGACTGTAACCCGCCAGGCTCCTCAGTCCACAGAATTTTCCAGGCTAGAATACTGGAGTGAGTTGCCATTCCCTTCTCCAGGAGATCTTCCTGACCCAGGGATCAAAGCCACATCTCCGGCATTGCAGGCAGATTCTTTACCACTGTGCCACCAGGGAAGCCTGTTAATTGGGAAATGTACCCTCAAATTATGGAAGGAAATGCAGACACTAGTGAGTGAAAATGCAGTGACTGACTCCTGGCCTCTGTCCTTGTGTTTCTGCCTAGAGGTGAATAGCCAGCAAGGAGAACAGAATCTGCAGACCCTGAGCATCCAGGAGGGTGAAAGTGTCACCATGAACTGCAGCTATAAAAGTATTACTATAACTGCCCTACAGTGGTACAGACAGGATTCAAGGTGAGGCTTTGTTCATCTGATTTTAGTGCGTTCAAATGAGAGACAGAAACACAGTGGAAGACTACTCTTCACGCTGGACAGCTCCATCCAAAGCAGCTCCGTGTCCATCGCGGCTTCCCAGGCTGAGGACACTGCTACTTACCTCTGTGCCCCAGACACACGGTGCTCAGCTGGCACCTGCAGCCCCAGCGCAGACCTGCCGGAGCTGCCTCTTAGAAGCCGCGACAGTGTGCAGAGTTGGTGGTTTTGTCTTTCCACAAAGGAGAGTCTGCAAACGGCTAGCAACACGAAAGGGAGCTCCTCTCAAATTCCTGAGTTTTCGGTCGCATGTCAGACTATAGTAAAGGGCATGGGATTTAGAACGGGAAGCTGAAATGCCAAATTCAGCCCTGCCCATCCTGGCTGTGTCTTTAGCCATATCATTGGTGTAGCAGCCTTCAGTGTCCTCAGTTTAAACAAAGGATTTAGACTGATGAGCCTAAAGACCCTTCAAGTTCTAATTTTACCAGGTCACCTCTGGAGGATGAAGAAGGACTTCCCAGTATTAGAAGGGCTCGTCTGTTATATGTGCAGCCCCCTCAAGACCTAGCTGGGGCTTTAAGATGCATGGGATGATTTTAGTATTTATCTAATTCCTGTATAGGAAACAGTAGATTCACCAGACATTAGAAATAAAAAGGATCTAGGATTGTTTCCATGAAACTTTTCACTTTAAAACCGAGGAGTGAAAACGTTATGTAATTATAGACACAAAGATCTCAGTATTGGGAGTAAAAGAGACAAAGATGTGAATCTGATTCTGCCATTTATGATTTGCATGGTTTCTAGCCATCAATTTCTCCATTAAAGAGATGGAAATTTATCCAAAAGTCAGAGTTTTTCCCATTACAAGTGAGAGATACATGTTTTCTGCTATCAGCCCCTAAAATATTGCTTTCTGAAAGTGGATACTTCTGTTTGTTATCACATATATAACAGTTTTGCATCCATTGTATTCTTCTTCCTGGTAAGAATAGTTTTCTTGATACAGTTTTGATGCTACTGAAAATGTGTTTGTGGACAAAGGGCATTTGTATTTATGTGACACTTGGTGAAAAATGTAGGAGAGGGCAGGGGAAAGGTTGGTAGAACTGTGGTTCCTACATTCCAGACCTTAAACCACCACATCACCTGTGTCAGAATCACCTAGAACACCTTTGAAGACCTGGGTTATTAGGAGTTTACTCAATCAGACTGATGCAGTGATGGGCTGTATTTTTAATGAACATTATTTATATCAGATATTGGTTCAGCTTCACATAACAAAACACTCAGATAATGTTTTTAACAAGCTGGAGTTTACTTCCCTCTGATATAAAGAAGCTCTATTGCAGGTACCCTGTGCAGTCCAGGGCTGGTATACTAGCTCCATAATCTTGTGAGGAATCAAGGGTCTTCTTTCTAGCTCTTTCTTGTCCTTTAATTGTCACTTTTGTTTATATACTTTGTTGAAACAGCAAGAAATCCATCCACTTTATACACCTTCTAGGAAGAATGTCAAGAGGCAAATGAGTACATGCTGGCCAAGTCAATCATTTTCAGAAGCTTCCCCCAGCACCTTCTACTTGCATTTCATTTACCAGAGTGTTAGTCCATGTCCCCACATTTCTTCAAAGGAGCCTGGGATATCAGTATTTTTTCAGCCTCAGCATGTTGTCACTCATAACAAAATTGTTCTCAGTTCAATTCAGTTCAGTCGCTCAGTTGTGTATGACTCTTTGTGATCCCATGGACAGCAGAACACCAGGCTTCTTTGTCCGTCACCAATTCCCAAAACTTGATCAAATTGATGTCCATTGAGTCGGTGATGCCATCCAACCATCTCATCCTCTGCCATCCCCTTCTCCTTCTGCCATTAATCTTCCCCAGCATCAGGGTCTTTTCCAATGAATCAGTTCTTCACATCGGGTGGCCAAAGTATTGGAGCTTCAGTTTCAGCATCAAACTTCCAATAAATATTCAAGACTGATTTCCTTCAGGATTGACTGGTTTGATCTCCTTGGTGTCCAAGAGACTCTTGAGAGTCTTCTCCAACATCACAGTTAAAAAGCATCAATTTTTCGGTGCTCAGCTTTCTTCATGGTTCAACTCTCACATCCATACATGACTACTGGAAAAATCATAGGTTTGACTATACAGATCTTGTTGGAAAAGATATGTCTCTTCTTTTTAATATGCTGTCTAGGTTGGGATATCAGGATCTTTTCAATCTCAGCATGTTGTCACTCACAACAAAATTGTGGTTCTACCATAATTGAAGAAGACATGTGTACCCCAGTTTATTGAAGCACTATTTACAATAGCTAGGACAAGGAAGCAACCTAGACGTCCACTGACAGATGAATGGATAAAGAAGTTGTGGTAGATATGCACAATGGAGTATTCAGTTCAGTTCAGTTGCTCAGTCGTGTCCGACTCTTTGCGACCCCATGAATTGCAGCACGCCAGCCTCCCTGTCCATCACCAACTCCCGGAGTTCACTCAGACTCACGTCCATTGAGTCAGTGATGCCATCCAGGCATCTCATCCTCTGTCATCCCCTTCTCCTCCTGCCCTCAATACCTCCCAGCATCAGAGTCTTTTCCAATGAGTCAACTCTTCGCATGAGGTGGCCAAACTACTGGAGTTTCAGCTTGAGCATCAGTCCTTCCAATGAACACCCAGGACTGTTCTCCTTTAGAATGACTGGTTGGATCTCCTTGCAGTCCAAGGGACTCTCAAGAGTCTTCTCCAACACCACAGTTCAAAAGCATCAATTCTTCAGCACTCAGCTTTCTTCACAGTCCAACTCTCAAATCCATACATGACCACTGGAAAAACCATAGCCTTGACAGACCTTTGTTGGCAAAGTAATGTCTCTGGTTTTCAATATGCTATCTAGGTTGGTCATAACTTTCCTTCCAAGAAGTAAGCGTCTTTTAATTTCACAGCTGCAATCACCATCTGCTGTGATTTTGGAGCCCCCCAAAATAAAATCTGACACTGTTTCCACTGTTTCCCCATCTATTTCCCATGAAGTGATGGGATCAGATGCCATGATCTTCGTTTTCTGAATGTTGAGCTTTAAGCCAAATTTTTCATGCTCCACTTTCACTTTCATCAAGAGGCTTTTTAGTTCCTCTTCACTTTCTGCCATCAGGGTGGTGTCATCTCCATATCTGAGGTTATTGATATTTCTCCTGGCAGTCTTGATTCCAGCTTGTGCATCTTCCAGCCCAGCATTTCTCATGATGTACTCTTCACATAACTTAAATAAGCAGGGTGACTATATACAGCCTTGATGTACTCCTTTTCCTATTTGGAACCAGTCTGTTGTTCCATGCCCAGTTCTAACTGTTGCTTCCTGACCTGCATATAGGTCTCTCAAGAGGCAAGTTAGGTGGTCTGGTATTCCCATCTCTTTCAGAATTTTCCACAGTTTATTGTGATCCACACAGTCAAAGGCTTTGGCATAGTCAATAAAACAGAAATAGATGTTTTTCTGGTACTCCCTTGCTTTTTTGATGATCCAGCGGATGTTGGCAATTTGGTCTCTGGTTCCTCTGCCTTTTCTAAAACCAGCTTGAACATCTGGAAGTTCACTGTTCATGTATTGCTGAAGCCTGGCTTGGAGAATTTTGAGCATTCCTTTACTAGCGTGTGAGATGAGTGCAATTGTGTGGTAGTTTGAGCATTCTTTGGCATTGCTTTTCTTTGGGATTGGAATGAAAACTGACCTTTTCCAATCCTGTGGCCACTGCTGAGTTTTCCAAATTTGCTGGCATTTTGAGTGCAGCACTTTCATAGCATCATCTTTCAGGGTTTGAAAGAGCTCAACTGGAATTCCATCACCTCCACTAGCTTTGTTCGTAGTGATGCTTTCTAAGGCCCACTTGACTTCACATTCCAGGATATCTGGCTCTAGGTTAGTGATCACATCATCATGATTATCTGGGTCGTGAAGTTCTTTTTTGTACAGTTCTTCTGTGTATTCTTGCCACCTCTTCTTAATATCTTCTACTTCTGTTATGTCCATGCCATTTCTGTCCTTTATCCAGCCCGTCTTTGCATAAAATGTTCCCTTGGTATCTATAATTTTCTTGAAGAGATCTCTAGTCTTTCCACTTCTGTTGTTTTCCTCTATTTCTTTGCATTGATCGCTGAGGAAGGCTTTCTTATCTCTTCTTGCTATTCTTTGGAACTCTGCATTCAGACGCTTATATCTTTCCTTTTCTCCTTTGCTTTTCACCTGTCTTCTTTTCACAGCTATTTGTAAGACCTCCCCAGACAGCCATTTTCCTTTTTTGCATTTCTTTTTCATGGGAAATGTCTTGATTCCTGTCTCCTGTACAATGTCATGAACCTCATTCCATAGTTCATCAGGCACTCTATCTATGAGATCTAGACCCTTAAATCTGTTTCTCACTTCCACTGTATAATCAGAAGGGATTTGATTGAGGTCATACCTGAATGGTCTATTGGTTTTCCCTACTTTCTTCAATTTAAGTCTGAATGTGCCAATAAGGAGCTCATGATCTGAGCCACAGTCAGCTCCTGGTCTTGTTTTTGCTGACTGTATAGAGCTTCTCCATCTTTGGCTGCCAAAGAATATAATCAATCTGATTTTGATGTTGACCATCTGGTGATGTCCATGTGTAGAGTCTTCTCTTGTGTTGTTGGAAGAGGGTGTTTGCTATGATCAGTGCGTTCTCCTGGCAAAACTCTATTAGCCTTTGCCCTGCTTCATTCCATATTCCAAGGCCAAATTTGCCTGTTACTCCAGGTGTTTCTTGGCTTCCTATTTTTGCATTCCAGTTCCCTATAATGAAAAGAATATCTTTTTTGGGTGTTAGTTCTAAAAGGTCTTGTAGGTCTTCATAGAACTGTCCAACTTCAGCTTCTTCAGCGTTACTGGTTGGGGCATAGACTTGGATTACTGTAATATTGAGTAGTTTGCCTTGGCAATGAACAGAGATCATTCATTTTTGAGATTGCATCCAAGTACTGCATTTTGGACTCTTTTGTTGACCATGATGGCTACTCCATTTCTTCTGAGGGATTCCTGCCCGCAGTGGTAGGTATAATGGTCATCTGAGTTAAATTCACCCATTCCAGTCCATTTTAGTTAGCTGATTCCTAGCATGTTGATGTTCACTCTTGCCATCTCCTGTTTGACCACTTCCAATTTGCCTTGATTCATGGACCTAACATTCCAGGTTTCTATGCAATATTGCTCTTTACAGCATTGGACCTTGCTTCTATCACCAGTCACATTGACGACAGGGTACTGTTTTTGTTTTGGCTCCATCCATTCATTCTTTCTGAAGTTATTTCTCCACTGATCTGCTGTAGTGTATTGGGCACCTACTGACCTGGGGAGTTCCTCTTTCAGTATCCTATCAGTTTGCCTTTTCATACTGTTCATGGGGTTCTCAAAGCAAGAATACTGAAGTGGTTTGCCATTCCCTTCTCCAGTGGACCACATTCTGTCAAACCTCTCCACCACGACCCCTCTGTCTTGGGTCGCCCCACACGGCATGGCTTAGTATCATTGAGTTAGACAAGGCTGTGGTCCATAGATTGACTAGTTTTCTGTGATTATGGTTTCAGTGTGTCTGTCTTCTGATGCCCTACCATCTTACTTGGGTGTCTCTTACCTTGGATATGGGGTATCTCTTCACAGCTGTTCCAGCAAAGTGCATCCACTGCTCCTTACCTTGGAGGAAGGGTATCTTCTTACCGCCGCCCCTCCCAACCTTGAAGGTGGAATAGCTCCTCTCGGCCCTCCTGCACCCACACAGCCACCGCTCCTTGGACATGGGGTTGCTCCTCTCAGCCGCTGCCCCTGACCTCAAGCGTGGGGTAGCTCCTCTCAGCCATTCCTGCACAGTCGCAGCCTGGCACTCTCAGCCACCACCCCTGACCTCGGACGTGGGGTACCTCTTCTTGGCAGCTTTATTCTCTCTTCCTTGACTTTTCCATCCCTATGGCTGCTATAGCAATGCTGCTACCTAAGTAAGCTCCAGGAGGAGAGTTTTCTGACAAGATAATCCTTCTGTCAATGGCCCTGTGGGTCAGAGCAGTCCAGCTGGTAAATATTGCAGGCATGTTGTGTATTGTTGGTCTTCAAACAGGGTACAGGATATTCTCTTTGCCAATAATAATGTCACCTCAGGGGAAATTTATTCATCAGTCATATTTCTGATATATGGAAAAAGTGTTTATGTACTCTTACAATAAGCTATGTTTGGAGTGGAGTGAGCTTTTCACGTGCTCCAAGAAACTAGGAGAAAGTGTCAGCCCCTCCCAAGGCAGGAACCTCTCCCCACTCCTCTGCTCATGAGCAGGAATGTGGAGCCCCTTGGGTCAGCGCTCTGCATCTCTGCTACAATTGGGCACAGAGTTTACCCTCTGTATCTCTTCGAGCTGAACTCCTGTCTGCAACTTCAGGACCAGAGTTTCTATAAGGACAGTGGGGGACACAGAAGGAGAAAAGAGATATATGTTTTATTTCTGAGCAGTCTAGGAGATGTGGCATAAACACTGAATCATTGTCATTTAAAAATTTATAGGCACAACTATAAAAATGCAGAATTTAATAGTTATAACAGTTTTATATTCCTGGAGGATGTAGTCCCCATCCTTATTTAACAGGGGGATGTCTGAACACCCATCTGAAGGTAAACACAGATTTCCTCCAAACAACCTAGAGTCTTGCACACTGGGTGTTGGACACCTGAGCACTGGGGCCTCAACATCTTGATCAACAGGGCCTAGGAAGGGAGAGGGAGATGAAAAAACAAAACGAAATCTGAATAGTGACAGGAAAGTATCCAAGCAGGTTTTATTCCCCGGGTGGTAACTGTGTCAGCTCTCTACTTCCCGTCTGACTCCTTATTCCACATCTCTGGGTCCAGGCTGGTGGGACTACAGACAGGGCAGAGGATTTTTTTTTTTTTTTTAACCTGCTCCTCAGTCAACTGAGAGCAGTTTGAGACAGGAATCATGTCTGGTTTTGGTTTCCACGTTGTGGACAACTCTGTAAGTTTCCAGAATGAATGCTGGAGCCCAGGGATTCCTGAACATGCACAAAAGCTTAAGAGAACCTCAGGGATCCGCCGAGCCAGAGTCCTGCCAGCATAACTTGACTCAAGACACTAATTTTAGGGGGAACTTTGGTCCGGGGGATAGGACTCTGCGCTCCCAATGCCGTGGGCCTGTGTTTGATCCTTGATCAGGGAACTAGATCTCAGAAGCCGAAATTAAGGCCCTGCACAGCCAAAACCAAAAACAAAACAGAACAGCTCAGCAAACAGTGTGCATTAAAAAATACCCTAATTTTAGAAAAACAGGTCATTTGACTGTTGAGAAATTCTGTGTCCATTAATAGGTATCATTTGAAGAAAGATTGCTCTTGAGTTCAACTGATTTGGTCATTGCCATTTAGAAACATTTATTTTTAGTTGGAAGATAATTGGAAAGCTACAGGTAAAAGGATGACACTAGAACCCTTCCCAACACCATACACAAAATAAACTCAAAATGGATTAACGACTTGAATGAAGGCCAGAATCCATCAAACTCTTAGAGGAAAACATAGCAGTACACTCTTTGACATACATCACAGCACAATCCCCTTTGACCCACCTCCCTAGAGTATTGGAAATAAAAACAAAAATAAATAAATCGGAACTTAATTCATCTAAGGTCACAGCATTGTTTCTGGGTTGAACAGCACTGGCCCTGAGAGCCCGTGTAAGGAGCGCTCCCAGCTGTCTGGCAGCCGCAGTGACTGCACTGTTTTTGGTAAATCCCTCATGCACTGGTGCCTGGAAGCTGCCTCCATGAAGGAAGCTGGGCTATGTTAGTGCTCATGTCAGCAAAGAGCAATGTTTTGACTTCTCACCATAACAACAGTCTTACTTTGCATAAGGTAAACCAATCCTAGAGAAA
>NW_017196277.1:0-8565 GCF_001704415.2 Capra hircus
CCACCAGAGCGGGTCCCTGAGGTCCCCGTCGTAAGTCGAGAGCACCTGCCGCAACTCGTGAAAATCCAGGAGGTTCTCCCCTCCAGGCGAGATGGAGGCCCATTTCCAATGAGGTGTCTCGAGGCTAATTACATCTAATCTCTGGAACTTCCAAAGGGTCCTTCACACCCTTGCTGCAACTCAAGAAGTTCCCCGACATTCCCATCTCCACTCGAGAGAAACACGAGGGTCCTGCCCACATCCAGAGTAGCCCCGTTTCATCCTCCTAGCTAGAGATGAGGGATCCTTTCCCTGCTTGGTCGGGAAAGAACTTCCGGCATTCCCGTCGCATCTCAGGTTGAGGCGCTCTCCAGAGGAAGGGAGAGAGGAACTCCCATGGTCGTGCCACCATTCCAAGCGTCCCCAGATGTCTCAGTCCATTCCAGAGGATCTTGTTTTTACAGAGTGTTTAAACTTTCATGCCGAGGATCGCCTCACACCAAGGTGGCACGGGGACAGCCCTGTGGGAAAGCCTCGTGGGAAATCCTCTAGGAAAAGCCTAGAGGAAAAGCCAAGGATCCATTGATCCACGCGACGGGAAGCATGACACTGCTGCTACAGCTCGGGAGGAAGGAGCATGCGCATGCCCCCACTCGAGACGAGGACTGATTCCCCTTGGAGACTTCAGAAGTATCCCAAAAACATGTCAGCACTGGAGAGGAATACTCAGGTTCTGGGCCCCACTCCACGAAGGTCTTGGGCCCCGGCATCTACCGGTGAGGAATCCCGAGAGGCCCTCTAGCAACTCGCATGGGACTGGTCTTCCTAAGGCCAACAGAACGGGTCCCTGAGGTCCCGTCGTAAGTCGAGAGCATCTGCCACAACTCGGAAAATGAAGGAGATTCTCCCCTTCAGGCGAGATGAGGCCCATTTCCACTGAGACGTCTCGAGGGCTAATCACACCTAACCTCTGGAACTTCCAAAGGGTCTTTCACACCCTTGTTACAACTCAAGAAGATCCAGGAGAGACCCGTCGCCACTACATAGGAATCACCAGGGACCACCCACATCCAGAGGAGAATTCCCCCTCCTAGCTCAATGTGAGGGATGCTTTCCCTGATTGGCTGGGAAAGAATTCCTGTCGAACCTGTCGCATCTCAAGAGGAGGCACGCTCCACAAGAAAGGTGAGTGGAACTCCAGGGTCGTTCCACCATTCCAGAGTCCCCCAGATGTCTCAGTCCTTTCCAGGGAGGAACTTTTTCCCTGCACTGCCTCGATTTCAGCGGAGGATCGACTCACACGATGGTGGCACGTGGGACAGCCCTGTGGAAAGCCTCGTGGGAAAGCTCTGGGAAAGCCGAAAACAAGAAACCCCTTGATCAACCCAAGGGAAAATTGACTCTGCTCCTAATGCTCGGGAGAAAAGCGCACGTGCATGCCCCATTGGAGACGAAGATGACTCCCCTGTGGAGACTCCAGTAGTACCCCAAGATCCATGTCAGCACTGGAGAGGAAACCTCAGGTTCGGGCACCGACTCCAAACAAGGTCTTAGGCCCCGTCATCAACCGGAGAGGAATCCCGAGAGGGCCCCGAGCAACTCGCAAGTGGACTGGCATTTCCTGAGGGACCAGAGCGGGTTACTAAGGTCCCCGTCGTAAACTGGAGAGCACCTGCTGAAACTCGAGAAAATCCAGGAGGTTCTCCCCTGCAGGCGAGATGAGGCCCATTTCGCTGAGGCGTCTCGAGCTAATCACACCTAAACTCTGGAACTTCCAAAGGGTCCTTCACACCCTTGCTGCAACTCAAGAGTTCCCCGACATACCCGTCTCCACTCCGAGAGGAAGCACCAGAGACCCGCCCACATCCAGAGGAGCCCCGTTTCCCCTCCTAGCTCGAGAGGAGGGATCCTTTCCCTGCGTGGTCAGGAAAGAATTCCTGGCGTCCTGGCGCATCTCAAGAGGAGGCGCTCTCCACAGGAAAGGCGAGAGAAACTCCAGGGTCGCCACCATTCCCAGAGTCCCCCAGATGTCTCAGTCCATTCCAGGGAACCCTGTTTCCCTGCACTGCCTCGAATTTCTAGCCGAGGATCGACTCACACCACGATGGCACGTGGGACAGCCCTGTGGGAAAGCCTCGTGGGAAAGCCACGAGGGAAAGCCACAGATCCCTTGATCCATGCAAAGGGAAGCGTGACACTGCTGCTACAGCTCGGGAGGAAAGCGCACGTTCATGCCCCCACACAAGACGAGACTAACTCCCCTGGAGACTCCAGAAGTACCCCAAGATCCATGTCACACTGGAGAGGAATCCTCAGGTTCTGGCACCGACTCCACACAAGGTCTTAGGCCCGGCATCGAAGGGAGAGGAATCCGAGAGGCCCCCGAGCAACTCGCATGGCGACTGGCCTTTCCTGAGGCCACCAGAGCGGGTCCCTGAGGTCCCCGTCGTAAAGTCGAGAGCACCTGCCGCAACTAGAGAAAAATCCAGGAGGTTCTCCCCTCCAGGCGAGATGAGGCCCATTTCCGCTGAGGCGTCTCGACTAATCACACCTAACCTCTGGAACTTCCAAAGGGTCCTTCACACCCTTGCTGCAACTCAAGAGTTCCATGACATACCCGTCGCCACTCCAGAGGAATCACCAGGGTCCCACCCACATCCAGAGGAATTCCCCTCCTGGCTCAAGATGAGGGATCCTTCCCTGATTGGGGGAAAAATTCCTGCGTCCTGTCGCATCTCAAGAGGAGGCACGCTCCACAGGAAAGGCGAGAGGAACTCCAGGGTCGTGCCACCATTCCAGAGTCCCCCAGATGTCTCAGTCCATTCCAGGGAAACCTGTTTTCCCTGCACTGCCTCGACTTTCAAGCCGAGGATCGACTCACACCACGGTGGCACGTGGGACAGCCCTGTGGGAAAGCCTCGTGGGAAAGCCTCCTGGGAAAGCCTCGAGGGAAAGCCACAGATCCCTTGATCCAAGCGAAGGGAAGCGTGACAGTTCTGCTACAGCTCGTGAGGAAAGCGAACGTGCATGCCCCCACTCGAGACGAGGACTGACTCCCCTGGGGAGACTCCAGAAGTACCGCAAGATGCATGTCAGCACTGGAGAGGAATCCTCAGGTTCCGGCACCGACTCCACACAAGGTCTTAGGCCCCGGCGTCGAAGGGAGAGGAATCCCGAGAGGCCCCCGAGCAACTCGCATGGGCACTGGCCTTTCCTGAGGCCACCAGAGCGGGTCCCTGAGGTCCCCGTCGTAAGTCAAGAGCACCTGCCGCAACTCGAGAAAATCCAGGAGGTTCTCCCCTCCAGGCGAGATGAGGCCCATTTCCACTCAGGCGTCTCGAGGCTAATCACCTAACCCTGGAACTTCCAAAGGGTCCTTCACACCCTTGCTACAACTCAAGATGTTCCCCAACATATCTGACTCCACTCGAGAGGAAGCACGAGAGTCCCGCCCACATCCAGAGGAGCCCCGTTTCCGCCTCGTACCTCGCGGTCAGGTATCTTTCCCTGTATGTTCCGGAAAGAATTCCCGGTTTCCCGTCGCATCTCATGAGGAGGCGCTCTCCACAGGAAAGGCGAGAGGAACTCCAGGGTCGTTCCACCATTCCAAGAGTCCCCCAGATGTCTCAGTCCTTTCCAGAGGAACTTGTTTACCCTGCACTGCCTCGACGTTCACGCGGAGGACCGACTCACACGATGGTGGCACGTGGGACAGCCCTGTGGGAAAGCCTCGTGGGAAAGCCTCGTGGGAAAGCCTCGAGGGAAAACAAGAAACCCCTTGATCAACCCAACGGGAAAATTGACTCTGCTCCTAATGCTCGGGAGAAAAGCGCACGTGCATGCCCCCATTGGAGACGAAGATGACTCCCCTGTGGAGACTCCAGTAGTACCCCAAGATCCATTTCAGCACTGGAGAGGAAACCTCAGGTTCGGGCACCGATTCCAAAAAAGGTCTTAGGCCCCGTCATCGACCGGAGAGGAATCCCGAGAGGCCCCTTAGCAACTCGCAAGTCGACTGGCATTACCTGAGCGGACCAGAGCGGGTTACATAAGTCCCCGATCGTAACTGGAGAGCACCTGCTGAAACTCAAGAAAACCCAGGAGGTTCTCCCCTGCAGTCGAGATGAGGCCCATTTCCGCTGAGGCGTCTCGAGTCTAATCACACCTAACCTCTGAAACTTCCAAAGGGTCCTTCACACCCTTGCTGCAACTCAAGAAGATCCCCGACATACCTCTCTCCACTCGAGAGGAAGAACGAGAGTCCCGCCCACATCCAGAGGAGCCCCGTTTCCGCCTCCTAGCTCGAGAGGAGGGATCCTTTCCCTGCATGGTCGGAAAGAACTCCCGGCGTTCCTGTCTCATCTCAAGAGGAGGCGCTCTCCACAGGAAAGGCGAGAGGAACTCCAGGGTCGTGCCACCATTCCCAGAGTCCCCCAGATGTCTCAGTCCATTCCAGGGAAACCTGTTTTCCCTGCACTGCCTCGACTTTCAAGCCGAGGATCGACTCACACCACGGTGGCACGTGGGACAGCCTGTGGGAAAGCCTCGTGGGAAAGCTCTGGGAAAGCCTCGAGGGAAAGCCACAGATCCCTTGATCCAAGCGAAGGGAAGCGTGACAGTTCTGCTACAGCTCGGGAGGAAAGCGAACGTGCATGCCCCCACTCGAGACGAGGACTGACTCCCCTGGGGAGACTCCAGAAGTACCGCAAGATGCATGTCAGCACTGGAGAGGAATCCTCAGGTTCCGGCACCGACTCCACACAAGGTCTTAGGCCCCGCGTCGAAGGGAGAGGAATCCCGAGAGGCCCCCGAGCAACTCGCATGGGGACTGGCCTTTCCTGAGCCACCAGAGCGGGTCCCTGAGGTCCCCGTCGTAAGTCAAGAGCACCTGCCGCAACTCGAGAAAATCCAGGAGGTTCTCCCCTCCAGGCGAGATGAGGCCCATTTCCACTCAGGTGTCTCGAGGCTAATCACACCTAACCCCTGGAACTTCCAAAGGGTCCTTCACACCCTTGCTACAACTCAAGAAGTTCCCCAACATATCTGACTCCACTCGAGAGGAAGCACGAGAGTCCCGCCCACATCCAGAGGAGCCCCGTTTCCGCCTCGTACCTCGCGGTCAGGTATCTTTTTCCTGTATGTTCCGGAAAGAATTCCCGGTGTTCCCGTCGCATCTCATGAAGAGGCGCTCTCCACAGGAAAGGCGAGAGAAACTCCAGTGTTGTGCCATCATTCCAAGAGTCCCCCAGATATCTCAGTGTGCCGGGGTCCTGCCCGCTGGATCCAGGGAATTCGACGGATGGACGGCGTTGACGTGGAAAGTCTTGTGTATTTCTTAATGTAAGATGAGATTAAGAAATTATAGGGTAGTAAGAAGATTTACTGGAGGAAAAAGGCTGAATAGCTAGGTTTACGCGGAAGGCCAAAAAATTCCCGACAAGGAATTTTCTGGCGGATTCTGGGAATGGTGGCACGACCCTCGAGTTCCTCTTGCCTTTCCTGTGGAGAGCGCCTCCTCTTGAGATGCGCCGGGAACGCCGGGAATTCTTTCACGACCACGCAGGGAAACGATCCCTCCTCTGGATCTATCAGGCGGAAACGGGGCTCCTCTGGATGTGGGCGGGACTCTCGTGCTTTCTCTCGAGTGGAGACGGGTATGTCGGGAACTTCTTGAGTTGCAGCAAGGGTGTGAAGGACCCTATGGAAGTTCCAGATGTTAGATGTGATTAGCCTCTAGACGCCTCAGCGGAAATGGGCCTCATCTCGCCTGGTGGGGGAGAACCTCCTGGATTTTCTCGAGTTGCGGCAGGTGCTCTCGACTTAACCGGGACCATAGGGGATCCGCTATGGTGGCCTCAGGAAACGCCAGTCCACATGCGAGTTGCTCGGGGGCCTCTCGGGATTCCTCTCCCATGATGCCGGGGCCTAAGACTTGTGAGGAGTCGGTGCCGGAAACTGAGGATTCCTCTCCAGTGCTGACATGGATCTTGGGGTACTTCTGGATTCTCCCCAGGGGAGTCAGTCCTCGTCTCGAGTGGGCATGCACGTGCGCTTTCCTCCCAAGCTGTAGCAGCAGTGTCAAGCTTCCCTTCGAGTGGATCAAGGGATCTGTGGCTTTCCCTCGAGGCTTTCCCACTAGGCTTTCCCACGATGCTTTCCCACAGGGCTGTCCCACGTGCCACCGTGGTGTGACTCGATCCTCAGCTTGAAAGTCGAGGCAGTGCAGGAAAACAGGTTTCCCTGGAATGGACTGAGACATCTGGGGACTCTGGGAATGGTGGCACGACCCTGGAGTTCCTCTCGCCTTCCTGTGGAGAGCGCCACCTCTTTAGATGCGACGGAACACTGGGAATTCTTTCCCGACCACGCAGGGGAAGGATCCCTACTCTCGAGGTAGGAAGCGGAAACGGGGCTCCTCTGGATGGGCGGGACTCTCGTGCTTCCTCTCGAGTGAGACGGGTATGTCGGGGAACTTCTTGAGTTGCAGCAAGGGTGTGAAGGACCCTTTGGAAGTTCCAGAAGTTAGGTGTGATTAGCCTCGAGACGCCTCAGAGGAAATGGGCCTCATCTCGCCTGGAGGGGAGAACCTCCTGGATTTTCTCGAGTTGCGGCAGGTGCTCTCGACTTACGACGGGACCTCAGGACCGCTCTGTGGCCTCAGGAAAGGCCAGTCCCCATGCGAGTTGCTCGGGGCCTCTCGGGATTCCTCTCCCATCGATGCCGGGGCCTAAGACCTTGTGTGGAGTCGGGTGCCGGAACCTGAGGATTCCTCTCCAGTGCTGACATGGATCTTGGGGTACTTCTGGAGTCCCCAGGGGAGTCAGTCCTCCTCTCGAGTGGGCATGCACGTGCACTTTCCTCCCGACAGCCGTGCGCTTTCCTTCGCGTGGATCAAGGATCTGTGCTTTCCTCAGGCTTTCCCACGAGGCTTTCCCACGAGGCTTTCCCACAGGGCTGTCCCACGTGCCACCGTGGTGTGAGTCGATCCTCGGCTTGAAAGTCGAGGCAGTGCAGGGAAAACAGGTTTCCCTGGAATGGACTGAGACATCTGGGGGGACTCTGGGAATGGTGGCACGACCCTGGAGTTCCTCTCGCCTTTCCTGTGGAGAGCGCCTCCTCTTGAGATGCGAGGAACGCGGGAATTCTTTTCCCACCACGCAGGAAAGGATCCCTCCTCTCGAGCTAGGAGGCGGAAACGGGCTCCTCTGGATGTGGGCGGACTCTCGTGCTTCCTCTCGAGTGGAGACGGGTATGTCGGGGAACTTCTTGAGTTGCAGCAAGGGTGTGAAGGACCCTTTGGAAGTTCCAGAGGTTAGGTGTGATTAGCCTCGAGACGCCTCAGCGGAAATGGGCCTCATCTCGCCTGGAGGGAGAACCTCCTGATTTTCTCGAGTTGCGGCAGGTGCTCTCGACTTACGACGGGGACCTCAGGGACCGCTCTGGTGGCCTCAGGAAAGGCCAGTCCCCATGCGAGTTGCTCGGGGCCTCTCGGGATTCCTCTCCCGTCGATGCCGGGGCCTAAGACCTTGTGTGGAGTCGGTGCCGGAACCTGAGGATTCCTCTCCAGTGCTGACATGGATCTTGGGTACTTCTGGAGTCTCCCAGGGGAGTCAGTCCTCGTCTCGAGTGGGGGGCATGCACGTGCGCTTTCCTCCCGAGCTGTAGCAGCAGTGTCACGCTTTCCTTCGCGTGGATCAAGGGATCTGTGGCTTTCCCTCGAGGCTTTCCCACGAGGCTTTCCACGAGGCTTTCCCACAGGGCTGTCCCACGTGCCACCGTGTGTGAGTCGATCCTCGGCTTGAAAGTCGAACAGTGCAGGGAAAACAGGTTTCCCTGGAATGGACTGAGACATCTGGGGGACTCTGGGAATGTGGCACGACCTGGAGTTCCTCTCGCCTTTCCTGTGGAGAGCGCCTCCTCTTGAGATGCGACGGGAACGCCGGGAATTCTTTCCGACCACGCAGGGAAAGGATCCCTCCTCTCGAGCTAGGAGGCGGAAAACGGGCTCCCTCTGGATGTGGGCGGACTCTCGTGCTTCCTCTCGAGTGGAGACGGGTATGTCGGGAACTTCTTGAGTTGCAGCAAGGGTGTGAAGGACCCTTTGAAGTTCCAGAGGTTAGGTGTGATTAGCCTCGAGACGCCTCAGCGAAATGGGCCTCATCTCGCCTGGAGGGGAGAACCTCCTGGATTTTCTCGAGTTGCGGCAGGTGCTCTCGACTTACGACGGGGACCTCAGGGACCCGCTCTGGTGGCCTCAGGAAAGGCCAGTCCCATGCGAGTTGCTCGGGGGCCTCTCGGGATTCCCTCCCCTCGATGCCGGGGCCTAAGATCTTGTGTGGAGTCGGTGCCGGAACCTGAGGATTCCTCCCAGTGCTGACATGGATCTGGTACTTCTGGAGTCTCCCCAGGGAGTCAGTCCTCGTCTCGAGTGGGGCATGCACGTTCGCTTTCCTCCCGAGCTGTAGCAGCAGTGTCACGCTTCCCATCGCGTATATCAAGGGATCTGTGGCTTTCCCACGAGCTTTCCCACAGCTTTCCCAGGGCTGTCCCACGTGCCACCGTGTGTGAGTCGATCCTCGGCTTGAA
>NW_017196278.1:0-8564 GCF_001704415.2 Capra hircus
GTTCAGGGAAACCTGTTTTCCCTGCACTGCCTCGACGACTCGACCGACCAAGCGAATCGACTCACACCACGGTGGGGGACAGCCCTGAGGGAAAGCCTAGTGGGAAAGCCACAGATCCCTTGATCCACGCGAAGGGAAGCGTGACACTGCTGCTACAGCTCGGGAGGAAAGCGCACGTGCATGCCCCTACTCGAGACGAGGACTGACTCCCCTGGGAAGACTCAGGAAGTACCCCAAGATCCATGTCAGCACTGGAGAGGAATCCTCAGGTTCCGGCACCGACTCCACTCAAGGTCTTATGCCGGGGTCCAGCCCCGGTGGATCCAGGAATTTGAAGGGTGGACGGCGTTGGCGTGGAAAGTCTTGTTTATTTATTAATGTAAGATTAGATTAGGAAACTATAGTGTAGTAAGAAGATTAAGTGGAGGAAGAGGGCTGAATAGCTTGGTTTACGCGGACGGCCAATAAAATTCCAGACAAGCAATTTGCACCACCTACGTTGGGCCACCGGCGCCCGCTTGAATATCTAAGGGTGCCTTGCCTTTAGCTCCCTTTCGTGCGGGTCTTAACAGCCAGGGCAAGTAAGTAGACCTGGCGAGCCTCCGCACTCCAGGTGGAGATTCAGCCTGAAGTTAAAGTAAAGAGCAGAGGAAGGAAAAGGTAGAGAAGAAGAAAGAGAGAGAAAGACACAGGGGGAGCCAGAGTCCAAGAAACCAGGCTGAGAGACTAGTTCGAGAAGCTGGTCCGAGAAATTGGCCCCGGCCCCTGGCCTCCTCCTTTATTGTTCAGAAGGCCTTTTATACTTTTGATAAAACATGGAGATCAATGGATAACACAAAATTATGTAGTGTTCGCAACCCAGATTCTTTCTGTATATCATTTTGTATACAAAAGGTCTCAGGTGATTTACATTATCTTTTGGCCAAGAGGCTTGTTAACACTTTTTGGCTCTCTTCCTTAATGAATGTTAATTTTGTTTCCCCAGAAGTGTTTTTCTTTAATCTGCATCTCCTTAAAGCATTAAAGTTACATCTCTATAGAACAAAGGTGCAGTGGGTTATAACAAAGAAGGTACTTAACTCAAAGATCTAATGTTGCTAATACCAGGTCTACTACTTGTTTTTCTATATACCAACTATATCTAAAAACAAAGGATATGAAAATTTGGCAGCAAGCATTGACCCAAAAAACGAAACTTTTAATCAGTCCTATTCTAAAGATTTTGACTCCTCGGAAGCTCCTGCATTCCTAGGATGTTTTAAGCTTCCTGTGCCTCCTGCGGTCAGGAGGCCTCAAACAATCACAAGCGCAGCTGTACGAGTCCTACAGGCAGGCTAGAAAGCCATCAGAGGTTTTTGGATTGAAACACTCTTTCAAATGCAGAAGAGTAACGCCCTGAATTGACTTTTTCCAGAAAAGGTCAGAAGAGTGAAAAAGCAGAGCACAAAACCCGGCAGATTTTTGTTGGGGTACATGCTTAAAAATTTCCAGAGGGGTCCATGAAGTCTGAGCACGCGTTGCGTATGTCAGCTTCCTTCCTCATAACCTTGTCACGGGCGGGCTTCCTCACACTGGCTCCCGGCAGTCTTAGGCCCCGGCATCGACGGGAGAGGAATCCCGAGAGGCCCCCGAGCAACTCGCATGCGGACTGGCCTTTCCTGAGGCCACCAGAGCGGGTCCCTGAGGTCCCCGTCGTAAGTCGAGAGCACCTGCCGCAACTCGAGAAAATCCAGGAGGTTCTCCCATCCAGGCGAGATGAGGCCCATTTTCGCGAGGCGTCTCGAGGCTAATCACACCTAACCTCTGGAACGTCCAAAGGGTCCTTCACACCCTTGCTGCAACTCAAGAAGTTCCCCGACATACCGGTCTCCACTCGAGAGGAAGCACGAGAGTCCCGCCCACATCCAGAGGAACCCCGTTTCCGCCTCATAGCTCGAGAGGAGGGATCCTTTCCCTGCGTGGTCGGGAAAAATTTCCCCGCATTCCCGTCGCATCTCCAGAGGAGGCGCTCTCCACAGGAAAGGCGAGAGGAACTCCAGGGTCGTGCCACCATTCCAGAGTCCCACAGATGTCTCAGTCCATTCCAGGGAAACCTGTTTTCCCTGCACTCCTCGACTTTCTAGCCGAGGATCGACACACACCACGGTGGCACGTGGGACAGCCCTGTGGGAAAGCCTCGTGGGAAAGCCTCGTGGAAAGCCTCATGGAAAAGCCTCGAGGGAAAGCCACAGATCCCTTCACCTCGCGAAGGGAAGCGTGACACTGCTGCTACAGCTCGGGAGGAAAGCGCACGTGCATGCCCCCACTCGAGACGAGGACTGACTCCCCTGGGGAGACTCCAAAAGTACCCCAAGATCCATGTCAGCACTGGAGAGGAATCGTCTGGTTCTGGCACCGACTCCACACAAGGCCTTAGGGCCCCGCATCGACGGGAGAGGAATCAGGAGAGGCCCCAGAGCAACTCGCATGGGGACTGGCCTTTCCTGAGGCCACCAGAGTGGGTCCCTGAGGTCCCCGTTGTAAGACGAGATTACCTGCCCAACTCGAGAAAATCCAGGAGGTTCTCCCCTCCAGGCGAGATGAGCCCCATTTCCACTGAGGCGTCTCGAGGCTAATCACACCTAAACTCTGGAACTTCCAAAGGGTCCTTCACACCCTTGCTGCAACTAAAGAAGTTCCCCGACATACCCGTCTCCACTCGAGAGGAAGCACGAGAGTCCCGCCCACATCCAGAGGAGCCCCGTTTCCGCCTCCTAGCTCTAGAGGAGGGATCATTTCCCTGCGTGTTCGGGAAAGAATTCCCGGCGTTCCCGTCGCATCTCAAGTGGAGGCGCTCTCCACAGGAAAGGCGAGAGGAACTCCAGGGTCGTGCCACCTTTCCCTGAGTCCCCCAGATGTCTCAGTCCATTCCAGGGAAACCTGTTTTCCCTGCACTGCCTCGACATTCAAGGCGAGGATCGACTCACAACACGGTGGTACGTGGGATAGCCCTGTGGGCCCTGTGGGAAAGCCTCGAGGGAAAGCCACAGATCCCTTGATCCACGCAAAGGGAAGCATGACACTGCTGCTACAGCCCGGGAGGTAAATGCACGTGCATGCCCCCACTCGAGACGGGGACTGACTCCCCTGGGGAGACTCCAGAAGTACCCCAAGATCCATGTCAGCACTGGAGAGGAATCCTCAGGTTCCGGCACTGACACCACACACAAGGTCTTATGCCGGGGTCCAGCCCCGGTGGATCCAGGAAATTCGAAGGGTGGACGGCGTTGGCGTGGAAAGACTTGTTTATTTATTAATGTAAGATTAGATTAGGAAACTATAGTGTAGTAAGAAGATTAAGTGGAGTAAGAGGGCTGAATAGGTTGGTTTACGCGGAAGGCCAATAAAATTCCAGACAAGGAATTTGCACCACCTACGTTGGGCCACCGGCGCCCGCTTGAATATCTAAGGGTGCCTCGCCTTAAGCTCCCTTTCGTGCGGGTCTTAACAGCCAGGGCAAGTAAGTAGACCTGGCGAGCCTCCGCACTCCAGGTGGAGATTCAGCCTGAAGTTAAAGTAAAGAGCAGAGGGAAGGAAAGGTAGAGAAGAAGAAAGAGAGAGAAAGACACAGGGGGAGCCAGAGTCCCAAGAAACCAGGCTGAGAGACTAGTTCGAGAAGCTGGTCCGAGAAACTGGGCCCCTGGCCTCCTCCTTTATTGTTCAGAAGGCCTTTTATACTTTTGATAAAACATGGAGATCAATGGATAACACAAAATTATGTAGCGTTCACAACCCAGATTCTTTCTGTACATCATTTTGTATACAAAAGGTCTCAGGTGATTTACATTATCTTCTGGCCAAGAGGCTTGTTAACACTTTTTGGCTCTCTTCCTTAATGAATGTTAATTTTGTTTCCCCTGAAGTGTTTTTCTTTAATCTGCATCTCCTTAAAGCATTAAAGTTACATCTCTATAGAACAAAGGTGCAGTGGGTTATAACAAAGAAGGTACTTAACTCAAAGATCTAATGTTGCTAATACCAGGTCTACTACTTGTTTTTCTATATACCAACTATATCTAAAAATAAAGGATATGAAAATTTGGCAGCAAGCATTGACCCAAAAAACGAAACTTTTAATCAGTCCTATTCTAAAGATTTTGACTCCTCGGAAGCTCCTGCATTCCTAGGATGTTTTAAGCTTCCTGTGCCTCCTGCGGTCAGGAGGCCTCAAACAATCACAAGCGCAGCTGTACGAGTCCTACAGGCAGGCTAGAAAGCCATCAGAGGGTTTTTGGATTGAAACACTCTTTCAAATGCAGAAGAGTAACGCCCTGAATTGACTTTTTCCAGAAAAGGTCAGAAGAGTGAAAAAGCAGAGCACAAAACCCGGCAGATTTTTGTTGGGGTACATGCTTAAAAATTTCCAGAGGGGTCCCTGAAGTCTGAGCACGCCTTGCTTATGTCAGCTTCCTTCCTCATAACCTTGTCACGGGCGGGCTTCCTCACACTGGCTCCCGGCAGTCTTAGGCCCCGGCATCGACGGGAGAGGAATCCCGAGAGGCCCCCGAGCAACTCGCATGGGGACTGGCCTTTCCTGAGGCCACCAGAGCGGGTCCCTGATCCGCGTCGTAAGTCGAGAGCACCGGCCGCTACTCGAGAAAATCCAGGAGGTTCTCCCCTCCAGGCGAGATGAGGCCCATTTCCGCTGAGGCGTCTCGAGGCTAATCACACCTACCTCTGGAACTTCCAAAGGGTCCTTCACACCCTTGCTGCAACTCAAGAAGTTCCCCGACATACCCGTCTCCACTCGAGAGGGAGCACGAGAGTCCCGCCCTCATCCAGAGGAGCCCCGTTTCCGCCTCCTAGCTCGAGAGGAGGGATCCTTCCCCTGCGTGGTCGGGAAAGAATTCCCGGCGTTTCCGTCGCATCTCAAGAGGAGGAGCTCTCCACAGGAAAGGCGAGAGGAACTCCAGGGTCGTGCCACCATTCCCAGAGTCCCCCAGATGTCTCAGTCCATTCCAGGGAAACCTGTTTTCCCTGCACTGCCTCGACTTTTAAGCCGAGGATCGACTCACACCACGGTGGCACGTTGGACAGCCCTGTGGGAAAGCCTCGAGGGAAAGCCACAGATCCATCGATCCAAGCGAAGGGAAGCGTTACACTGCTGCTAGAGCTGGGGAGGAAAGCGCATGTGCATGCCCCCACTCGAGACGTGGACTGACTCCCCTGGGGAGACTCCAGAAGTACCACAAGATCCATGCCAGCCCTGGAGAGGAATCCTCAGGTTCAGGCACCGACTCCACACAAGCTCTTAGGCCCCGGGATCGATGGGAGAGGAATCCAGAGAGTCCCCCGAGCAACTCGCATCGGGACTGGTCTGTCCTGAGGCCACCAGAGCGGGTTCCTGAGGTCCCTGTCGTAAGTCGAGAGCACCTGCCGCCACTCGAGAAAATCCAGGAGGTTCTCCCCTCCAGGTGAGATGAGGCCCATTTCTGCTGAGGCGTCTCGAGGCTAATCACACCTAACCTCAAGAATTTCCAAAGGGCCCTTCACACGCTTGCTGCAACTCAAGAAGTTCCCCGACATACCCGTCTCCACTCGAGAGGAAGCACGAGAGTCCCGCCCACATCCAGAGGAGCCCCGTTTTCGCCTCTTGCTCGAGAGGAGGGATCCTTTCTCTGCGTGGTCGGGAAAGAATTCCCGGCATTCCCGTCGCATCTCAAGAGGAGGCGCTCTCCACAGGAAAGGCGAGAGGAACTCCAGGGTCGTGCCACCATTCCCAGAGTCCCCCAGATGTCTCAGTCCGTTCCAGGGAAACCTGTTTTCCCTGCACTGCCTCGACTTTCAAGCCGAGGATCGACTCACACACACGGTGGGTGGACAGCCCTGAGGGAAAGCCTAGTGGGAAAGCCACAGATCCCTTGATCCACGCGAAGGGAAGCGTGACACTGCTGCTACAGCTCGGGAGGAAAGCGCACGTGCATGCCCCTACTCGAGACGAGGACTGACTCCCCTGGGAAGACTCAGGAAGTACCCCAAGATCCATGTCAGCACTGGAGAGGAATCCTCAGGTTCCGGCACCGACTCCACTCAAGGTCTTATGCCGGGGTCCAGCCCCGGTGGATCCAGGGAATTTGAAGGGTGGACGGCGTTGGCGTGGAAAGTCTTGTTTATTTATTAATGTAAGATTAGATTAGGAAACTATAGTGTAGTAAGAAGATTAAGTGGAGGAAGAGGGCTGAATAGCTTGGTTTACGCGGACGGCCAATAAAATTCCAGACAAGCAATTTGCACCACCTACGTTGGGCCACCGGCGCCCGCTTGAATATCTAAGGGTGCCTCGCCTTTAAGCTCCCTTTCGTGCGGGTCTTAACAGCCAGGGCAAGTAAGTAGACCTGGCGAGCCTCCGCACTCCAGGTGGAGATTCAGCCTGAAGTTAAAGTAAAGAGCAGAGGGAAGGAAAGGTAGAGAAGAAGAAAGAGAGAGAAAGACACAGGGGGAGCCAGAGTCCCAAGAAACCAGGCTGAGAGACTAGTTCGAGAAGCTGGTCCGAGAAATTGGCCCCGGCCCCTGGCCTCCTCCTTTATTGTTCAGAAGGCCTTTTATACTTTTGATAAAACATGGAGATCAATGGATAACACAAAATTATGTAGTGTTCGCAACCCAGATTCTTTCTGTATATCATTTTGTATACAAAAGGTCTCAGGTGATTTACATTATCTTTTGGCCAAGAGGCTTGTTAACACTTTTTGGCTCTCTTCCTTAATGAATGTTAATTTTGTTTCCCCTGAAGTGTTTTTCTTTAATCTGCATCTCCTTAAAGCATTAAAGTTACATCTCTATAGAACAAAGGTGCAGTGGGTTATAACAAAGAAGGTACTTAACTCAAAGATCTAATGTTGCTAATACCAGGTCTACTACTTGTTTTTCTATATACCAACTATATCTAAAAACAAAGGATATGAAAATTTGGCAGCAAGCATTGACCCAAAAACGAAACTTTTAATCAGTCCTATTCTAAAGATTTTGACTCCTCGGAAGCTCCTGCATTCCTAGGATGTTTTAAGCTTCCTGTGCCTCCTGCGGTCAGGAGGCCTCAAACAATCACAAGCGCAGCTGTACGAGTCCTACAGGCAGGCTAGAAAGCCATCAGAGGGTTTTTGGATTGAAACACTCTTTCAAATGCAGAAGAGTAACGCCCTGAATTGACTTTTTCCAGAAAAGGTCAGAAGAGTGAAAAAGCAGAGCACAAAACCCGGCAGATTTTTGTTGGGGTACATGCTTAAAAAATTTCCAGAGGGGTCCATGAAGTCTGAGCACGCGTTGCGTATGTCAGCTTCCTTCCTCATAACCTTGTCACGGGCGGGCTTCCTCACACTGGCTCCCGGCAGTCTTAGGCCCCGGCATCGACGGGAGAGGAATCCCGAGAGGCCCCCGAGCAACTCGCATGCGGACTGGCCTTTCCTGAGGCCACCAGAGCGGGTCCCTGAGGTCCCCGTCGTAAGTCGAGAGCACCTGCCGCAACTCGAGAAAATCCAGGAGGTTCTCCCATCCAGGCGAGATGAGGCCCATTTTCCGCGGAGGCGTCTCGAGGCTAATCACACCTAACCTCTGGAACGTCCAAAGGGTCCTTCACACCCTTGCTGCAACTCAAGAAGTTCCCCGACATACCGGTCTCCACTCGAGAGGAAGCACGAGAGTCCCGCCACATCCAGAGGAACCCGTTTCCGCCTCATAGCTCGAGAGAGGGATCCTTTCCCTGCGTGGTCGGAAAAATTTCCCCGCATTCCCGTCGCATCGCAGGAGGCGCTCTCTCCACAGGAAAGGCGAGAGGAACTCCAGGGTCGTGCCACCATTCCCAGAGTCCCACAGATGTCTCAGTCCATTCCAGGGAAACCTGTTTTCCCTGCACTCCCTCGACTTTCTAGCCGAGGATCGACACACACCACGGTGGCACGTGGGACAGCCCTGTGGGAAAGCCTCGTGGGAAAGCCTCGTGGGAAAGCCTCATGAAAAGCCTCGAGGGAAAGCCACAGATCCCTTCACCTCGCGAAGGGAAGCGTGACACTGCTGCTACAGCTCGGGAGAAAGCGCACGTGCATGCCCCCACTCGAGACGAGGACTGACTCCCCTGGGGAGACTCCAAAAGTACCCCAAGATCCATGTCAGCACTGGAGAGGAATCGTCTGGTTCTGGCACCGACTCCACACAAGGCCTTAGGGCCCCGCATCGACGGGAGAGGAATCAGGAGAGGCCCCAGAGCAACTCGCATGGGACTGGCCTTTCCTGAGGCCACCAGAGTGGGTCCCTGAGGTCCCGTTGTAAGACGAGATTACCTGCCCCAACTCGAGAAAATCCAGGAGGTTCTCCCCTCCAGGCGAGATGAGCCCCATTTCCACTGAGGCGTCTCGAGGCTAATCACACCCTAAACTCTGGAACTTCCAAAGGGTCCTTCACACCCTTGCTGCAACTAAAGAAGTTCCCCGACATACCCGTCTCCACTCGAGAGGAAGCACGAGAGTCCCGCCCACATCCAGAGGAGCCCCGTTTCCCGCCTCCTAGTAGCTCTAGAGGAGGGATCATTT